>NW_026692213.1:0-114767 GCF_021218885.2 Marmota monax
ACCTCGTTTTAACCCTAACCCTAACACTAACCCTAATCATTACCCTAAACCTAACCCTAACACTAAAACTGGCCCTAACCCTAAACCTAACCCTAGACTTAATCCTAACCATAATCCTAGCCCTAACTCTAGCTCTAATCCTGTCCATTACCCTAAACATAACCCTAATCCTAATGCTAACCCTAGCTCTAAACTTAACCCTAATCCTAAACCTAGACCTGACACTAACCCTAACCATCACGCTAGCCCTAACCATAGCTCAAACACTAACACTTACTCTAAACATAACTCTAACACTAAACCTAGACCTAACCCTAACCCTAACCTAGCCCTAATCCTAACTATAACCCTAGCCCTAACCTATCCATTACCCGAAACACAAGCCTAACCCAAACATAACTCTAAATATAGTTCTAACCCCACTTATTACCCAAACCCTAACTATAAATGTCATGATAACACTAGCCCTAACCCTAAAACTATTCTAATGCTAACTGTAAAAATAACCCTTGTCCTAACTCTACACCTACACTAACCCTAACTGTAAACCTAACCCTAGACCCAACCGTAAACATTACCCTTGCCGTACTCCTAATCCTAGCTCAAATCATAAGAGTTATGCTAAACCTAACACTACACCTAGTCCTAAACATAAATCTAACCCTATCCATTTAGGCTTAACCCTAAACCTATCGCTAACACTAACCTTATTCTTACTTAAACCTAACCTGAACACTAAACCTAACCTTATCAATTATTCTAACCTTAACCCTAACCCTATTGCTAATTCGAGCCCTAAAACTAAACCAAAACTTAACCCAAACTCTGAACAAGACACTGAATCTAATAACACATGTAGCTCTAAACCTGATCCTTACCCAAAACATAACCCTTAAACTAGACCTAGCCATAAAACTAACACTAACAGTATCCCTAACTGTATCCTTAGACTTGACATTAGCACTCTACCTAATACTTGCCTTAAACGTAACACAAAGCAGAACCCTCATCCTAGCCCTAAACCTAGCCTTAACCCTAACCTGAACCCTAACCCTAGCCCAAACCCTAATTTCAACCCTCACCCTAGTTCTGAACCTAGGTAAAACCACATCCTTTCCCCTATCCCTAACCCTAACACTATCACTAACACTAAACCTAGCCCTAACTCTAGGCCTAATTCTAACACTAACCATAGCTCAAATCCTAGCTCTAATTTATTGCTAACTGTAAACCTAACTCTTATCTTAGCCCTAAGACTAACCCTAACTGTAGCCCAAGAACTATTTCTAGTACCAACCTTATCTATTGCCTAACCCTAACACTAGCCCTAACCTTAGCCCTAAACCTCACCATAGTCCTAAACCTATAACTAACCCTAACTCTAAATCTACCTAACTATAAACCTAAACCTCACCCTAACACTAGCCCTGAACCTAATTCTAATTATAAAACTAGCCCTCACCCTAGCCAAAGCCCAGAAACAAAACTGAGCTCTAGCCCTAATCCTAACCCTTAACCTAAACCAAATCCTAATGCTACACCTAGTCCTAACCCTATCCCTACAACTAATACTGACCCTGACTCTGCCCCTAAAATTAACCCTACCTTAAATATCACCCTAACCCTAAACCTAACCCAAACACTAGACCTAGCCCTCATCCTACCCTAAAACTCTAACTGTAAAGCTAGTTCTTACATTAGCCAGAGCCCTAACCCTAACACAAAACCTAGCACTAATCTGATCCTCAACTGTAGCTTTAACACTAACCCTAACCCTAACCCTAACACTAACCAAACCCTAGCTCTAAATATATACCTTACCCTAAGTCAAACTTTCACCCTAATGCTACCCTAGTTCTAACCCTAACCCTTAGCTTACCCCAAACCCTAACTCAATTACTAGTCCTAACCCTAGCGCTAATTCTGTCTCTAACCTTAACCTGAAGCCTAAGCCTAACCCTTCCCTTATTCTGACCCTAACACTAACAATAGGCCAAAGCCTGACCTTAACACTAAACTGAACCCTAACACTAGCCCTACTAGTAAACCTATACCTAAAACTAACCATAACACTAGCACTAGACCTAAACTTAATCCTAAATATAGCCAAAACTCTACCCCTAGTCCTAAACAAAAACCTAGCCCTAGCCCTAAAATAACCATTAACCTAAAACAAAGACTAACCCTAGCCGTAGACTTAAACCTAGTTCTAATTCTGACCCTAACCAAAACCCAATGCTAGCCCAAACAATGATGCATACACTAACACAAACCCTAGTTCTAAACCTTATCCTAACCAAAAACTTACACCTAACTCTAGACATATGTATAACCCTAACACAAAAAAACTAGCCATAATTATTACTCTAGCTCTTACATTATCCATAGCCATAACACTAGCCATAAACCTCACACAAAACCTAGCACTAATACAAGCCCTAAACCTAGACCTAAGCATAACCTTAACCCTAACCATAGCACAAACTCTAAACCTAATGCTTGCCCTAGATCAAACCCTAGCTCAAAATCTAACCCTTACTCTAAACATAACCCTAGCTCTAACCCTAACTCTAACCCTATCCCTCATCCTAACTGAAAACATAGCCCAAATCCTAGCTCTAACTTTATCCATTACCTTAGACATAACCTTAAATCTAATGCTAAACCTAGCCCTAAACCTAACTGTAGCCCTGACTCTAACCATAACCCTCTCCCTAGCCCTAACCCTAGCTCAAACCCTAACATGTACACTAAAACTAACCCTAACACTAGCCCAAGTTGTAATCCAAACCCCAGCCTTAACCCCAACCTTAACCTAAGCACTAACACTAGCATTAAACATATTCATTACTCTAAATATAAGCCTAAACCAAATACTAACCCTAGGCCTATCCCGAACCCTATCCCTAACACTAACCCTATATATTACTCTAAACCAAATCTAAACTGTAAACCTAACTATCCATTACTCTAATCCTAAACCTAATCATAATGCTAAATTGAGCCCTAACCTTAAACCTTAACCAAAACCAATCCTTAACCCATACTCTGACCATAATAATAACCTAGATCTATACCTGACCCCTATGCTAAACCTAACCCTTACACTAGACCTAGGCATAAACCTATCCCTAACTCTATCCCTAACCATAACCCTAGACCTGATATTAGCCCTAGCCCTTATCCTAGCCCTAACACTAACACAAACCCTAGACTTCATCCTAGCCCTAAACCTATACTTAATCCTAAACACAATCCTCACCTATCCCTATCTCTAAATATAACCCTCACCCTAGCATTGAACCTAGCTATATAATCCCAACCCTTCCCCTAAACCTAACCCTAACCTTAGCCTAACCATACACCTAACCCTAACACTAATCATAGCGCTAATCCTAGCTCTATTTGAACCCTAACCTTAACCCTACCCCTAAACCTAGCCATTGTTCTAACCCTAAATCTTAACCTAAAACAAACCCTAACCCATAACTAGACATAACACGAGCTCTAATTCAAGTCTAGGCCTAAAACTAACCCTAACTCTGACTCATATCCAAACACAAACCCTAGCTCTAAATATCACCCTAACCCTAAAACTAATGCTAACACTAGACCTAGCTGTAACCCTAACCCTAAAACTAATCCTAATTGTAACCCTAGTTCTTAAATTGGCCTTAGCCAAAACCTAGCACTAACTCTAACACAAAAATAGCCCTAATCCGTGCCCTAAAACTAGATTTAACACTAACCCTAACCCTAAAACTAGCCCTAAACCTAGTCCTAATCCTAGCCCTAACCCTAGATCTAATCCTATCCATTACCCAAAAACAATCCCTATTCATAATGCTAACTCTAGTCCTAATCCTGATCCTTAGCCAATCCCAAACAATAACCCTATTACTAGTCCTAACACTAGTCTCATTCTAGATCTAAACCTTACCTAAAACCTCACCCTAACCTTCACCCTTATTCTGACCCTAACACTAATTATAGGTCTATATTTGAACCTAAACCGAAACCAAAACATGAATCTAGCCCTATCCAGAAAAATTATACCTAAACCTAACCCTAACACTAGCCCTAGACAAAAACCTAATCCTAAATCTAGCTATTACTCTAGTCCTTGACCTAAACAAAACATAGTTCTAGCCCTAACCATAACCCTTAACCTAAACCAAACACTAACCCTACCACTAGACCTAAGCCTAGTCCTATTCTGGCTTTCATCCTAACCCTAACTTTAACATGAACACTGGCCCTGACACTAACATTAAACCTAGCTATAAACCTGACCCTAACCCAAAACCTAAACCTAACACTAGACCTAGCATTAATCCTAACCCCAACACTAGCTCTAATCAGATCCCTAGATCTTACATTACACACAGCACTAACCCTAGGCCTAAAGCTAACACAAAACTTAAATAACCCAAACCCTAATCGAGGCCTAAACCTATATTAAGCGTAACCCTCACCCTACCGTAACCTCAGTCCTAACCCTAACCCTTACCCTCACCTTAGTCCTAACCCTAGCTCAAAGACTAACCCTTAGCCCAAACATAACCCTAGCACTATCCCTAACTATAACCCTAACCATAGCCCTAATTATAACCTTAACCCTAAACCTAACACTAGCTCTAACCCTAGGCATTAGCCTAACTCTAACCCTAATCCTAATAATAACCCTATTACTAACCCTAACCGAAACCCTAAACAAACCATAATCAGATCCCTAGACCTAACCCTAAACCTACAACTTGCCATAGCCTTAACCCTAACTCAAAACCTAAATTTTACCTTAAAACCAACAGTAAACCTAGCCCTAAAACTAAACTTAAATCTAAACCTAACCTTAACGATAAAGCTAACCTTTATTGTTATAATATCGTAATAACCCAATCTATTACCCTAAACCTAATGCTAACCCTAATGAAAACCCTAGCCCTAACCCTATACCTAACACTGACCATAACACTAAGCCTAACTGTCGTCCTAGACCAAACCCTAGCACAAAACCTAACCTTTACCATAAATCAAACTCTAACCCTACACTAAGCTAGGGTTACTAGCCCTAACTCAAAACATAACGTAACTCTAGCCCTAATCCTAACCTAACCCTAGCCCTAACCATAGCTCTAACCCTATATATTATCCTTATGATAATCCTAATCCTAATGCTAACCCTAGGCATAACTCTAACCCTTTTGCTAACCCTAAAGCTCTCCATTGCCCTAAACCTTCCCTGAAACCTAAACTTAACACAATCAATTGCCCTAACCCTAACACTAACCCTAATGCTCATTTTAGCCCTATCCCAAAACTTTAACCTAAAACAACCCTAACCCTCATCCTGACCCTAAAAATACACCTAGCTCTAAACCTGACCCTTACCCTAAGCCTAAAACTTACACTAGACCTAGACACAAACCTAACCCTAAATCTACCCAAAACTGTAACACTAGACCTCACATAAGCCCTAGCCCTAATTCTAGACCTAACCCTACAAGTAATCCTAGGCCTCATCCTAGCCCTAAACTTAGCCTTAATCATAACCCTAATCCTAACCCTAGTCCTAACCCAAATTCTAAACCTCACCCTACCTCTAAACCTAGCTATAGCAACATACCTTACCCTAAAATTAACTATAACCCTAGCCCTAACACTAGGCGTAAGCTGAACACTAGCCCTAGTCCTAATCCTAGCCCTAACTTAGCCCTATCCATAAAACTAACCAAAACCGTAGACCTAAGACTAACTCTAACTCTCACCCTAATCCTAGCCCTAACTTATATTATAATTACACTAACACTAACCATAATGTTAATTCGAGCCCTAACTTTAAACCTTAACCTATCCCAATCTTCTAACCCAGACCTTGACCCTAGCTCTAAACCTGACCCTAAACCTAAACCTAACCCTTACATTACATGTAGGCATAAACCTAACCCTAAAACTATCTTTAACCATAACCCTAGATCTGATATTAGCCCTAGCCGTAATCCTAGCCCTAACACTAAAATAAAACATAGCCCTCATTGTAGCCCCAAACCTGGCCTTAATCATTACCCTAACCCTAACCATAGCCCTAACCCTAATTACAACCTTCACCCTATCTCTAAACCTAGCTATAATACCATTCCTTACCCTAAACTTTAACCTAACCCTAACCCTAACTCTAGGACTAAGGTGAACACTAATCGTAGCCCTAATCCTAGCCCTAATTTAACCCTATCCCTAACCCTAACCCTAACCCTAGCCCTAAGACTAACTCTAACTCTCACAGTAGCCCTATCCCGTCTTCTAACCCTATCCATTACTGTAATTCTAAACCTAGCCCTAAACATAGCCATAACCATTGCCAAAACCTTATTTTAGTCCTAACCCTAGATCTAACCTTAACTCTAAATCTAACCCTAATGCTAAGCCTAACATTAACACTAGCCCTAGCCCTAACGCTAGTCATAAAACTAGCCCTAACACTAATCCTTGCAGTAAAACAAAACCGAGCAAGAGCCCTAACCCTAAACCTTAACTTAAACCAAAACTTAACACTACACCTAGACCTTACCCTAGCCCTAATTCGAGTCCTAATCTTAACTTTAATACTATCCCTAACTCTGACTCATATCCTAACACTCACCCTAGCTCTGAACACCACCCTAACCTTAAACCGAACCCTTACAGTAATCCTAGCCTTAATTCTAGTCCTAACTCTAACCCTAAAACTAAACCTGACCCTGACTATTAACCTAACACTAACACTAGCTCTATATTTTACCCTAACCTTAAACCTAATCCTAAAACTAGAGGTTTAACCCCTAACCATAACCCTAAAACTAACCCTTAAAACCATAGTTCTTTTTTTAATTGGTTGTTCAAACATTACAAAGCTCATGACATATCATCTTTCATACATTTGATTCATGTGTGTTATGAACTCCAATTTTTATCCCAAATACAAATTGCACATTCATATCAGTTACACATCCACGTTTTTACTTAATGCCTTATTAGTGACTGTTGTATTCTGCTACCTTTCCTATCCCCTACTATCCCCCCTCCCCTCCCCTCCCATCTTCTCTCTCTACCCCATCTGCTGTTTTTCAATTTTCTCCTTTGTTTTTTTTCCCACTTTCCCCTCACAACCTCTTATATGTAATTTTGTGTAACAATGAGGGTCTCCTTCCATTTCCATGCAGTGTCCCTTCTCTCTCCCTTTCCCTCCCACTGCTCTTCTCTGTTTAATGTTAATCTTTGCCTCATGCTCTTCCTCCATGCTGTGTTCTTAGTTGCTCTCCTTATATCAAAGAAGACATTTGGTATTTGTTTTTTAGGGATTGGCTAGCTTCACTTAGCATAATCTGCTCTAATGCCATCCATTTACCTGCAAATTCCATGATTTTGTCTTTTTTTTTAGTGCTGGGTAATACTCCATTGTGTATAAATGCCACATTGTTTATCCATTCATCTATTGAGGGGCATCTAGGTTGGTTCCACATTCTAGCTATTGTGAATTGTGCCTATATGAACATTGATGTGGCAATATCCCTATAGTACGCTCTTTTAAGGTCTTCAGGGAATAGTCCAAGAAGGGTGATAGCTGGGTCAAATGGTGGTTCCATTCCCAGCTTTCCCAGGAATCTCCATACTGCTTTCCAAATTGGCCGCACCAATTTGCAGTCCCACCAGCAATGTACAAGTGTACACTTTTCCCCACATCCTCGCCAGCACTTGTTGTTGTTTGACTTCATAAAGGCTGCCAATCTTACTGGAGTGAGATGGTATCTTAGGGTGGTTTTGATTTGCATTTCTCTAACTGCTGGAGACGGTGAGCATTTTTTCATGTACTTGTTGATTGATTGTATGTCCTCCTCTGAGAAGTGTCTGTTCAGGTCCTTGGCCCATTTGTTGATTGGGTTATTTGTTATCTTGTTGTTTAATTTTTTGTGTTCTTTCTATAATCTGGATATTAGGGCTCTATCTGAAGTGTGAGGAGTAAAAATTTGTTCCCAGGATGTAGGCTCCCTATTTACCTCTCTTATTGTTTCTCTTGCTGAGAAAAAACTTTTTTAGTTTAAGTAAGCCCCATTTGTTTATTCTTGTTATTAACTCTTGAGCTATGGGTGTCCTATTAAGGAATTTGGAGCCCGACCCCACAATATGTAGATCGGAGCCAACTTTTTCTTCTATCAGATGCAGAGTCTCTGATTTGATATCAACTCTTTGATCCATTTTGAGTTAACTTTTGTGCATGGTGAGAGAAAAGGGTTCAGCTTCATTATGTTGCATATGGATTTCCAGTTTTCCCAGCACCATTTGTTGAAGATGCTATCCTTCCTCCATTGCATGCTTTTAGCGCCTTTATCAAATATAAGAAAGTTGTAATTTTGTGGATTGGTCTCTGTGTCCTCTATTCTGTACCATTGGTCCACCCGCCTGTTTCAGTACCAGTACCATGCTGTTTTTGTTACTATTGCTCTGTAGTACAGTTTGAAATCTGGTATCGCTATACCTCCAGATTCACACTTCCTGCTTAGAATTGCTTTTGCTATTCTGGGTCTTTTGTTTTTCCATATGAATTTCATGATTGCTTTATCTATTTCTACAAGAAATGCCATTGGGATTTTGATGGGCATTGCATTAAACCTGTAGGGAACTTTGGGTAATATCGCCATTTTGATGATGTTACTTCTGCCTATCCATGAACAGAGTATATTTTTCCATCTTCTAAGATCTTCTTCTATTTCTCTCTTTAGGGTTCTGTAGTTTTCATTGTATAAATCTTTCACCTCTTTTGTTAGGTTGATTCCCAAGTATTTTATTTTATTTTATTTTTGAGGATATTGTGAATGGGGTGGTTGTCCTCATTTCCATTTCAGAAGATTTGTCGCTGATATACAGGAATGCCTTTGATTTATGTGTGTTGATTTAATATCCTGCCACTTTGCTTAATTCATTTATTAGTTCTAGTAGTTTCTTTGTAGACCCTTTTGGATCTTCTAGGTATAGAATCATATGGCCCACAAATAGTGATAATTTAAGTTCTTCTTTTTCTATTTTTATGCCTTTAATTTCTTTTGTCTGTCTAATTTCTCTGGCAAGTATTTCAAGAACTAAATTGAATAGAAGTGGTGAGAGAGGGCATCCCTGTCTTGTTCCAGATTTTAGAGGGAATGCCTTCAGTTTCTCTCGATTTAGAATGATGCTAGCCTGAGGCTTTTACAATGTTGAGGTAAGTTCCTCTTATACCTAGTTTTTCTAGTGTTTTGAACATAAAGGGATGCTGTACTTTGTCAAATGCTTTTTTTGCATTTATCAAGATGATCATATGTTTCTTATTTTTAAGTCTATTGATGTGGTGAATAACATTTATTTATTTCCGTATATTGAACAAGCCTTGCATCCCAGGGATAAATCCTACTTGATTATGGTGCACAATTTTTTTGATATGCTTTTGTATTCGATTCACCAGGATTTTATTGAGAATTTTTGCATCTAAGTTCATTAGAGATATTGGTCTGTAGTTTTCATTCTTTGAAGTGTCTTTGTCTGGTTTCGGGATCAGGGTGATGTTAGCCTCATAAAATGAATTTGGATGAGCTCCTTCTTTTTCTATTTCTTGAAATAGCTTGAAAAGTATTGGTATTAATTCTTCTTTGAAGGTTTTTTAAAACTCCGCTGTATACCCATCCGGTCCTGGGCTTTTCTTGGTTGGTAGTCTTTTGATGGCTTCTTCTATTTCCTCCTTTGTTATTGGTCTGTTTAAATTGTGTGTGTCTTCCTGATTCAATCTGGGCAGATCATGTGACTTAAGAAATTTATCGATATCTTCACTATCATCTATTTTATTGGAATGTAGGGTTTCAAAATACTTTCTAATTATCTTCTGTATTTCTGTAGTGTCCGTTGTGATATTGCCTTTTTCATCCCGTATGTTAGTAATTTGAGTTCTCTCTCTTCTTCTCTTCGTTAGCATGGCTAATGGTCTGTTGATCTTATTTATTTTTTCGAAGAACCAACTTTTAGTTTTATCAATTTTTTCAATGTTTTTTTGTTTGTTTGTTTCAATTTCATTGATTTCCGCTCTGATTTTAATTATTTCTTGTCTTCTACTACATTTGCTGTTGTTTCGTTCTTCCTTTTCTAGGGTTTTGAGATGAAGTGTGAGTTCATTTATTTGTTGTTGTTTTTTCTTTTTTTTTGAGGAATGAACTCCAGGAAATGAATTTCCCTCTTAAACCTGCTTCCATTGTGTCCCATAGATTCTGATATGTTGTGTGTGTATTATCTCTAAGAATTTTTTGATTTCCTCCTTTATATATTCTGTAACCTATTGATCATTCAGTAACATATTGCTCATTTTTCAGGTTATGCAGGATTTTTCCTTCCTTCTTTTATCATTGATTTCCAGTTTCACTCCATTATGATCAGATAAGATGCCTGGCATTATCTCCACACCTTTATATTTACTAAGAGTTGCCCTAAGGCATAATATATGGTCTATCTTTGAGTAGGATCCATGTGCTGCTGAGAAGAACGTGTATCCACTTGATGATGGTGGTTATATTCTATATATGTCGGTTAAGTCTAGGTTATTGATTGTGTTTTTGAGTTCTATAGTTTCTTTATTCAGCTTTTGTTTTAGTGCTATTGGTAACCTTATACCTAAACCTAACCCTAACACTAGACCTAGACCTAAACCTTATCCTTATCTATCCTTAACTCTAGCCCTAGACCTAAAAAACCTTAGCTCTAGCCCTAATAATTACACTTAGCCTAAATCCAAAAACTAACCCTTCCACTAGTCTTAACCCTAGTCCTAATTCTGTCTTTCCCATTAACCATAACCCTAAACTGAACACTGACCCTGACACTAACACTAACCCTCTCTCTAAACATCACCCTTACCCTAAACCTAACCTTAAAACTATACTTAGCTCTAACTTTAACCCTAAAACTAGCCCTAATCATAACAAAATTCCCTTATCATAATCGTAAACCTAACCCAAAAGTTAGTCCTAACCCTTGCCCTACACTTAGCCCTAGCCATAATCATAGATCAAAACCTAACTCGAAATTTAATCCTAACCCGAAGGCTAAACCTAACCATTATAAATACATTTATATTTAGACTCTATGTCTACAGATGTTGGCTTCAATTATTATTTAGAATATAGTCATTAGTTTCATAAAAGGCATACCATTTCTGATGGTGTATAGAGAACTGAGGGTCAGGGGTAGGATACTATGTTAAGGGGGAAAAGAATGAGGGTATGCAATTAATCTAACTTAGCAAATTTGGAAGAGAACTCTAATGACTAGAAAGGGGGAATTTATGGAAGAAAGTATAAATTCAAACTGCTTATCTGTATTCATAAAATTACCCAATGTATAAATAGTAAAATTTAGGAGGCTGAATGTGGATAGAGGGAGAAAGAAAAAAGAAGAAAAATAACAAGGAAAGAAAGAAAGAGAGGGAGAAAGAAAATAAGAGCAAATAAAGAGGTGGTGAGGTGGGGCCTATGCAATTCCTCTAAATTATACAATTCTAATGATTCAGTTCTGAAAGTCCAATTTCATAGAGAGTTCTTGGTTTCACATATGTTGAGGTTGTGAGGCCAAGAGTGGGAGGGTAGAGGAGAATGGATGAGAAGAGCAAGAAAAGAAAAGTAAGAAAGAAAAAAAGGCTCTCAGAACTCTGTTTTCTTTTCTTGCATTAGGTGGAGTTTTCTATTCCTAGCTTGAGTCTCTGTGCTCAGGGTGGTGGAGGTAGCCAGGGTGAGAGGGCTTGAGCTTCTACCTGGAACCTCCCTATTCTTGGTCTCTGAATTGGACACCAGGTGCCTGTACAGTTGCTGTTTTCATTCATAGCTATACCCCCCAAAAGCTTGTGTGAAAAATCTTGAGTTATCACAGCTGGAGGTAGGAGAGTTGGAAACCTGGTACCTGATAAGCTGCAGAACCCATCTGGTAGCCATGGTCAGTGATAGATGGCTAGTTAGGTAAGAGTTACCTTTGTTTTTCAAATTTCTATGATACTGTGCAGGATTCATCCTTTTATTTATTTATTTTTTTTGACTATACTCCAAAAGATTGGGCCTCCTACATAAAGGGTTTGCTTTCAGGAACAGTTTCAATTTTCCTGTTTCTCTACTTTTTTATATGTAGGGGTAAATGAAATAAAGCTGGAAATCAAACAGGTTTTGGGCTAGCTGCCCAACACACTCCATCAATTTTCAGTGAGCATAATCTGGTGTTTTCCATGGAAGTAGCCCTAAGATGAAGTAAAATGTAGCAGCTTTATCTCTGGGTGCATTAGGAGCAAGCAGAAAACCCATATAATGAAAGAGCTTCAAATTTTTTTGGTTGGATTAACTTAATACTGTACAGGATTCATCCTAGACCTATCCTTAGTAGGCTCCCCAAGTTTGTGCCTTCAAGGTTCAATGGTTCAGTGCCAGGAACATTTTGAAATTTTAGGTTTCACTTAATTAGGGCCTATAGGTGTGAATGCATTGGAGCTGGAAATCAAACAGTGTTGTTGCTAGCTGCATGAAACTTCACACACTCAATCAGCCCTCTGTGGGCACTCTTTGGATTTTCTTTGTGAAAGTACATTAAGCTGAAGCATGAAAAACAATTTATCCATGAGCCCTTTGAGAAAAAAAAAAACAGAAAAATATGAATGTACTAAAATACCTCCCCTAATTTTCATCAAATTTATTTGATACTGAACAAGATTCATCTGTGAAGTTGTGCCTCTAGGCTCCCAAGTTTGGGACTTCTATGATCATAGGTACTCTAAACAGGTTAGAATTAGTTTAGGGTGGGGTTTGATATAGTGTTAGAGTGAGTTTTGTTCAAATTCATTTGATACTTGGCATAATTTTTCTTTTACCTAGTCTTACTATTTTCCCCAGGTTTGGACCTTATCCCTTCAATGGTTTGGTGTCAGGAACAGTTTGTATTTTAAGGTTTCCTTCATTTTGACCTATACGGGTAAATGAAAATGGAACTTGAACTCAAACAGGGTTGGTGCTCGCTGCTTAAAACTGCACACACTCAATCAGTTCTATATGGGCACTGTGGTTTCTTCCTTGTGAAAGTTTCCCAAAGCTGAAGCATGCAAAAACATCTTTATCCAAAAGTACTGTTGGAGATAATAGGGAAATATACATGTACTGAACTACCTCCCCAAATTATTTGGTCAGATTTCTTTGATAATCCCTAAACCATAACAGAAAAACTAGCCCTAATCTGAGTCCTAACCCTAATGTAAACATAAACCTAAACCTAGTCCTAGTCCTAATCCTAACACTAAACCTAGCCCTAACCCTAGCTCTAACTCTATCACTTACCCTAAGCCATACCCTATCCATAATGCTAACATTAGTCCTAATCCTATTCCATAGCCTAATCCAAACCCTAACCCTATTACTAATTCTAACCCTAGCCCTCATTCTAGCTCTAACCCTAACTCAAATCATTACCCTAATACAAACCCTCAGTCTAAATCTGATCCTAACCTTAAACCAGACCCTAAAACTAGCTCTACCAGTAAACTTATACCTAAACCTAAGCCTAACACTAGCCCTAGACCTAAGCCTAATCCTCAATATAACCATAATTCTAGGCCTAGACCAAAAAAAAAAAACTGAGTCCTAGCCCTAACGTAATCCTTAACCTAAAGTGAACACTAACCCTATCCATTGACCTAAATCTAGTCCTAATTCTGGCTTTCACCCTAAACCTAACTCAACCTGAACACTGACCTTAACACTAACACTAAACCTATCTCTAAACCTGAACCTAACCCAAAACCTAAAACTAACACTAGACATAGCCATAACCCCAACCCTAAAACTAGCTCTAATCAGAACCCTAGATCTTCCATTACACATAGCCTTAACCCTGGGCCTCAACCTAACACAAAACCTGGCACTATTCTGAGACCTAATCCTACCCTAAAAATAACCATAATCCTAAATGTAGCCCTAACCCTAAACCTCACCTTAGATATAACCCTAGTTCAAAGCCTAACCCTTAGCCTAAACAAAACCCTAGCCCTTTTTGTAAACATAAACCTAACCCTAGCCCTAATCATAAACTTAATCCTAGTACTAACCCTAGCTCTAACCTAACATTACCCTAAAAATAACACTAAACCTAACCTTAATAATAACCCTAGCCCTAAACCTAAACTATCCATAACCCTAATCTTAAACCTAACCCTCGACTTAACCCTAAACCTAACCCTTGCCATAAACTTAACCCTAAACCATACCATAAATAAAAACTAAACCTACCCCTGAACCTAAATTTAACCATAACCTAAACTTAACCCTAAACCTAATCTTACATCTAATCCCATACATTACTCTAAAAAAGCTCTCTCCCTAATGAAAACCCTAGCTCTAACCCCAACCCTAACCCTAATCATAAACATAACCCTAACATAGAACTAACACTAAACCTAACACTCCCCCTAGCTCTAATTGTAGCTTAAACCCTAACCCTTAAACTAACCCTAACCATAGCCCTTGCCATAAACATAAGCCTAACTCTAGCCCTAACCCTAATATTAAACCTAGCCCTAATCCTAGCCCTATTCCTAACCCTAACTCTTACCGTAGAATTGAGATTAGCTATAATTCTCACACAAGACCTATCCCTATTCTAACCCTATACCTTACCGTAAACCTAACCCAAGCCCTAACCCTAGTCATAACACTTGCCCTAGCACTAATTCTAGATCAAAACCTTTCTCTATAACTAACCCTATCCCTTACCATAACCCTAACCCAAGCCCTAACCCTAGTCATAATCCTTAGCCCTAGCATTTACCTATCTCTAAAACTAACCCTAACCTAAGGCCTCAGCCTAACCCTTAAATTAGCTCTAACCCTAATGCTATTCCTAAAATTAGCCCTAACCCTAGCCCTAGCCCTAAAACAAAACTGAGCCATACCCCTAACACTAACCCTTACCCTAGGCCAAATCCTAACCCTACACCAGCCCTAACCCTAGCCCTAATTTGAAACCTAACCCTAACCCAAAACCTAAACATGACCCCGATTCAAATACAAAGACTAAACCTAGCTCTAAACATCACCCTAAACTTAAACCTAACCCTAACACTAGGCCTAGCCCTAAACTTAACCCTAAAACTAACCTTAATCGTAACCCTATTTCTTACAATAGCCATAACCATAACACTAGCCCTAAACATAATATAAAATTAGTCTTAATCCAAGTCCTAACACAAGCTTTAACCATAAACCTAACTCTAACCCTAGTCCTAAACTTAGCTCTAATCCTATCGCTTACCCTAAGCCAAACCCTCACCCTAATGCTAACCATATTCTTAGCACTAATCCTTAGCATAACCAAAACCTAACTCTATAACTAGTCCTAACCCTAGCCTTCATTCTAGATCTAACCATAACCCTAACCCTAACCCTATCCCTGACCATTATTCTGACTCTAACACTAATCTTAGCTCTAAATCTAAACCTAACCCTAAACTGAACCCTAACACTAGCCCAACTTGTAACCTTACACATAAACCTAACCCTAATACTAGCCCTAGACCTAAACCTAATCCTAAATCTAGCTATAACTATAGCTCTATACCTAAAGACAAACTAGACCTAGCCTTAACAATAACCCTTAACCTAACCCAAACTCTAACCCTCCATCTAGACCTAACCCTAGTCCTAATTCTGCCTTTAACCCTAACCAATACCATACCTGAAAATGGTGTTTGACACTAACACTAACCTAAACCTGACCCTAACCAAAAATCTAACCATTACACTGGACCAAGCCATAAATCTAACACTAAATAAATCCCTTACTGTAACCCTGAACCTGACATTAGCCATAGACCTAATACTATTCCTAACTCTAAAACAAATCCTAGTCCTCATCGTAGCCCTAAACATAGCCTTAATCATAACCCTAACCCTAACCCTAATACTAGCCTTAGCGCTTGCCCTAAACCTAGCTATAACCACATCCTTACCGTAAACTGAACCCTAACTCTAACCCTAACCATAATGGTAACCTTAACCCTAATTGTAACCCTTGCCTTATTCTTAGCCCTAGCACTAACCCTAGATCAAAACCTAACTCTAAATCTAACCCTAACTTGATGTCTAAGCCTATTCCTAAAACTAACCCTAACCCTGGCCCTAACATAACCCTAGCCATAATTTAGCCCTATCCCTAATCTTAAACCTATCCCTAGCCCTAAGACTAACTCTAACTCTCAGACTTGCCCTATCACTCGTTCTATTCTTGCCCCTTACCATAACCCTAACCCTAGCTAGACCTTACCCTAGTGTTAACCCTTGACCTATCTTTATCCTTAGCACTAACCTTAGGCAAAACATAACTCTAAATCTAGCCCTAAACCGAAGCCTAAGCCTAACCCTAACACTAGCCCAAACCATAACACTAATCCTAAAATGAGCCATAACCCTAGCCTTGGCACGAAAACAAAACCAAGCCAGAGCTCTAACCCTAACCATTAACCTAAACCAAACCCTAACCTTACAACTAGACCTAATCCTAGCTCTAATTCAAGTTGGAAGCCAAACCCTAAAACTAACCCTGAACCTGACACTGACCCTACACTTCTAGCTGTAAACATCACCCTAACCCTAAATTAACCCTAACACTAAACTTAGCATTATAACCCTAAAACTAGCCCTAATTGGAAACCTAGTACTTACATTAGCTGTAACCCTAACCATCACCCTAACATAACCCAAAACCTAGTCCTGACCCTAACTTTAAACCAACCCTACCCCTAACACTAGCCCTAATTGTAAGCATAACTTTAGCCTTAAATTCATCTATAACTCTATCCATTAATACAACCATGCCCAAACCATAATGATAACCCTAGGCATAAACCTCACCCTATCCCAAATCCTAACCATTTCCTTACCCTAAACCTAACATGAATCCTAAATCTAACCCGATTTTTACCCTAAACCTAATCTGAAAATTCATTCAAGCCCAAACTTGAAACCTTAACCTATCCCAAACCCTAACCAGACCTTGACCCTAAAAATACCCCTAGCTCTAAATTTGACGGTAACCCAACACCTAACCCTTAGCCTAGACTTAGCCATAAACCTAATACTAAAACTATCTTTAACCATAATTCTGGACCTAAAAGTAGCCCTGGCCCGAATCCTAGCCCTAAATATAAAAACAC
This sequence comes from Marmota monax, assembly GCF_021218885.2. NCBI lineage: Eukaryota > Metazoa > Chordata > Mammalia > Rodentia > Sciuridae > Marmota > Marmota monax. The sequence goes on from NW_026692213.1 coordinate 17,228, forward strand.
ACCAAGCCCTCATCCTAGCCCTAAAACTACCCTTAATCATAAACCTAAATCTAGCCCTATACCTAACCCTAATTCTAACCCTCACCCTACCTCTGAATCTACCTATAACGTCATCACTTACCCTAAATTTAAACCTAGACTGAAACTTAAAAATTCAAACTGTTACTGCAAACGAACGCTTCAACCTAGAAGAACGAAATTTGGGGAAGCAAGTGGGATTGGTATACTGATCATTACCGATAGGTATCATCAAAATTGCGTGAAAAAATATTTGCTGGGATTTCAGGTAACTCAGAATTCAGTCGAGTCTTGGACAACGCTTTCAAATGAAATTGTTCATTTATGCCTCTCCTTCGATCTAATACAAAGGGAATACAACATTGAGAGCGCACTGAGAATGAATTCAGTGTCAAGTTTCAAGCATCTAGCACGAACTATGCTTGATTTAGAATTCAAACTGCGTCTATCACTATAGGAGAAAACAGAGTGAAACCAAATAATTAATACTTTTACTGCAAACGGACGCTTCAACCTAGAAGAATGAAATCTGGGTCGCCAAGTGGGATTGGTGTTCTGATTATTACCGCCAGGTATCACTAAGATTGGATGAAAAAATATTTGCTGAGATTTCCGGAAAATTGGAATTCTGTTGTGTCCTGGCCAAGGCTTTCAAATGAAATTGTTCATTCCCTGCCTTTCCTTCGTTGTACTTCAAGAGGGAACAGAACCTTCAGAGTGTACTGAGAACTAGTTCACAGTGTGAAGTTTCAAGGAGCTAGAACAAACCGTGTTTGATATAGAGGTCCAACGTCATGTATCCCTATAGGAGAAAAGAGATTGAAACTTAAAAATTCAAACTGTTACTGCATTCGAACGCTTTAACCTAGAAAAACGAAATTTGGGGAAGCACGTGGGATTGGTGTACTCATCATTACCGCTAGGTATCCTCAAGATTGGGTGAGAAAATATTTGCTGGGATTTCGGGTAACTCAGAATTCAGTGGAGTCTTGGCCAACGCTTTCAAATGAAATTGTTCATTTCCTGCCTTTCCTTCGTTGTACTTCAAGAGGGAACAGAACCTTCAGAATGTACTGAGAACTAGTTCACTGTGTGAAGTTTCAAGGAGCTACAACAAACCGTGTTTGATATAGAGGTCCAAAGTCATGTATCCCTATAGGAGAAAAGAGATTGAAACTTAAAAATTCAAACTGTTACTGCAATCGAACGCTTTAACCTAGAAAAACGAAATTTGGGGAAGCACGTGGGATTGGTGTCCTGATCATTACCGCTAGGTATCATCAAGATTGAGTTAGAAAATATTCGTCTAGATAGCAGGGAACTCGTACTTTTCTGGAATTGGCAAACGCTTTCAAATGAAAGTGTTCTTCACCAGTCTCTGCTTAGGTCCAATTCAAGAGGGAGCAAACCATTAGATACCAATGAGACGTGCTGCAGTGTGTCAAGTTTCAAGCGTCCAGCACAAACCATGTGTGATTTAGAGTTACAACTGCATCTGTCATTATAGGAGAAAACAGAGTGAAACCTGCAAATTCCAACTGTTACTACAAACGAACGCTTCAACCTAGAAGAACGAAATTTGGGGAAGCAAGAGGGATTGGTGTACTGATCATTACCACTAGGTATCATCAAGATTGGGTGAGAAAATATTTGCTGGGATTTCGGGTAACTCAGAATTCAGTAGAATCTTGGACAACCCTTTCAAATGAAAATGTTCATTCCCTGACTTTCCTTCATTGTACTTCAAGAGGGAACAGAACCTTCAGAGTGTACTGAGAACTAGTTCACTGTGTGAAGTTTCAAGGAGCTGGAAGAAACCGTGTTTGATTTAGAGTTCCAACGGGATCTATCCCTATAGGAGAAAAGAGATTGAAACAAAAATTCAAACTGTTACTGCATTCGAACGCTTTAACCTAGAAAAACGAAATTTGGGGAAACATGTGGGATTGGTGTACTGATCATTTCCGCTAGGTATCATCAAGATTGGGTTAGAAAATATTCGTCTAGAAAGCAGGGAACTCGTACTTTTCTGGAATTGGCAAACGCTTTCAAATGAAAGTGCTTTTCGCCAGTCTCAACTTAGGTCTAGTTCAAGAGGGAACAAACCACTGGATAGGAATGAGACCTGCTGTTGTCTGTCAAGTTTGAAGCCTCTAGCACAAATCATGTTTGATTTAGTGTTCCAACTGCATCTACATTATTGGAGAAAACAGAGTGTAACCTGAAAATTCCAACAGTTACTGCAAACGAATGCTTCAACCTAGATGAACGAAATTTGTGGAAACAAGTGGGATTGGTGTTCTGATCATTACTGCAAGGTATCCTCAAGATTGGGTGAGAAAATATTTGCCGGGATTTCGTGTAACTCAGAATTCAGTGGAGTCTTGGCCAACACTTTCAAATGAAATGGTTCATTCCATGCCTCTTCTTCGATCTACTACAAGAGGGAATACAACATTGAGAGCACACTGAGAATGAATTCTGTGTGAAGTTTCAAGCATCTAGCAGAAACTATGCTTGATTTAGAATTCAAACTGCGTCTATCACTATTGGAGAAAAGAGAGTGAAACCAAATACTTAATACTTTTACTGCAAACGGACGCTTCAACCTAGAAGAATGAAATCTGGGTAGCCAAGTGGGATTGGTGTTCTGATTATTACCGCTAAGTATCACTAAGATTGGATGCAAAAATATTTGCTGAGATTTCCGGAAAATCGAAATTCTGTGGAGTCTTGGCCAACGCTTTCAAATGAAATTGTTCATTCCCTGCCTTTCTTTCGTTGTACTTTAAGAGGGATCAGAACCTTCAGAGTGTATTGAGAACTAGTTCACTTTGTGAAGTTTCAAGGAGCTACAACAAACCGTGTTTGATATAGAGTTTCAACGTCATGTATCCCTATAGGAGGAAACAGATTGAAACTTAAAATTTCAAACTGTTACTGCAATCGAACGCTTTAACCTAGAAAAACGAATTTTGGGGAACCAAGTGGGATTGGTGTACTGAATATTATCACTAGGTATCATGAAGATTGGTTGAAAAACTATTTTCCAAGATATCAGTAAACTCGCACTTTTCTGGAATTGGCAAACGCTTTCAAATGAAAGTGTTTTTCGCCAGTCTCTACTTAGGTCTAGTTCAAGAGGGAACAAACCACTGGATAGGAATGAGACCTGCTGTTGTCTGTCAAGTTTGAAGCCGCTAGCACAAATCATGTTTGATTTAGAGTTCCAACTGCATCTACCATTATTGGAGAAAACAGAGTGAAACCTGAAAATTCCAACAGTTACTGCAACAGTTATGTTCATTCCATGCCTCTCCTTCGATCTACTAGAAGAGGGAACACAACATTGAGAGCGCACTGAGAATGAATTCAGTGTGTCACGTTTCAAGCATCTAGCACAAACCATGCTTGATTTAGAGTTCCAACTGCATCTATCACTATAGGAGAAAACAGAGTGAAACGAAATAGTTAAAACTTTGACTGCAAACGGACGCTTCAACCTTGAAGAATGAAATCTGGGTATCCAAGTGGGATTGGTGTTCTGATTATTACCGCCAGGTATCACTAAGATTGGATGAAAAAATATCTGCTGGCATTTCCGGAAAATTGGAATTCTGTGGAGTCTTGGCCAACGCTTTCAAATGAAATTGTTCATTTTCTGCCTTTCCTTCGTTGAACTTCAAGAGGGAACAGAACCTTCAGAGTGTACTGAGAACTAGTTCACTGTGTGAAGTTTCAAGGAGCTAGAACAAACCGTGTTTGATATAGAGGTCCAACGTCATGTATCCCTATAGGAGAAAAGAGATTGAAACTTAAAATTTCAAATTGTTACTGCAATCGAACGCTTTAACCTAGAAAAACGAAATTTGGGGAAGCACGTGGGATTGGTGTCCTGATCATTACCGCTAGGTATCATCAAGATTGAGTTGGAAAATATTCGTGTTGATAGCAGGGAACTCGTACTTTTCTGGAATTGGCAAACGCTTTCAAATGAAAGTGTTCTTCACCAGTCTCTGCTTAGGTCCAATTCAAGAGGGAGCAAACCGTTAGATACCAATGAGACGTGCTGCAGTGTGTCAAGTTTCAAGGGTCTAGCACAAACCATGTGTGATTTAGAGTTACAACTGCATCTGTCATTATAGGAGAAAACAGAGTGAAACCTGCAAATTCCAACTGTTACTACAAACGAACGCTTCAACCTAGAAGAACGAAATTTGGGGAAGCAAGAGGGATTGGTGTACTGATCATTACCACTAGGTATCATCAAGATTGGGTGAGAAAATATTTGCTGGGATTTCGGGTAACTCAGAATTCAGTAGAATCTTGGACAACCCTTTCAAATGAAAATGTTCATTCCCTGACTTTCCTTCATTGTACTTCAAGAGGGAACAGAACCTTGAGAGTGTACTGAGAACTAGTTCACTGTGTGAAGTTTCAAGGAGCTAGAAGAAACCGTGTTTGATTTAGAGTTCCAACGGAATCTATCCCTAAAGGAGAAAAGAGATTGAAACTTAAAAATTCAAACTGTTACTGCATTCGAACACTTCAACGTAGAAAAACGAAATTTGGGGAAACACGTGGGATTGGTGTACTGATCATTACTGCAAGGTATCCTCAAGATTGGGTGAGAAAATATTTGCTGGGATTTCGTGTAACTCAGAATTCAGTGGAGTCTTGGCCAACGCTTTCAAATGAAATGGTTCATTCCATGCCTCTTCTTCGATCTACTACAAGAGGGAATACAACATTGAGAGCACACTGAGAATGAATTCTGTGTGAAGTTTCAAGCATCTAGCAGAAACTATGCTTGATTTAGTATTCAAACTGCGTCTATCACTATAGGAGAAAACAGAGTGAAACCAAATAATTAAAACTTTGACTGCAAATGGACGCTTCAACCTAGAAGAATGAAATCTGGGTAGCCAAGTGGGATTGGTGTTCTGATTATTACCGCCAAGTATCACTAAGATTGGATGAAAAAATATTTGCTGGGATTTCCGGAAAATCGAAATTCTGTGGAGTCTTGGCCAACGCTTTCAAATGAAATTGTTCATTCCCTGCCTTTTCCTTCGTTGTACTTCAAGAGGGAACAGAACCTTCAGAGTGTACTGAGAACTAGTTCCCTCTGTGAAGTTTCAAGGTGCTAGAGCAAACCGTGTTTGATATAGAGTTCCAACGTCATCTATCCCTATAGGAGAAAACAGATTGAAACTTAAAAATTCAAACTGTTACTGCAATCGAACGCTTTAACCTAGAAGAACGAATTTTGGGGAACCAAGTGGGATTGGTGTACTGAATATTATCGCTGGGTATCATGAAGATTGGGTGAAAAACTATTTGCCGAGATATCAGTAAACTCGTACTTTTCTGGAATTGGCAAACGCTTTCAAATGAAAGTGTTTTTCACCAGTCTCTACTTAGGTCTAGTTCAAGAGGGAACAAACCATTGGATAGGAATGAGACCTGCTGTAGTCTGTCAAGTTTGAAGCTGCTTGCACAAATCATGTTTGATTTAGAGTTCCAACTGCATCTATCATTATAGGAGAAAACATAGTGAAACCTGAAACTTCCAACTGTTACTGCAAACGAACGCTTCAACCTAGAAGAACGAAATTTGGGGAAGCAAGTGGGATTGGTATACTGATCATTACCGATAGGTATCATCAAAATTGCGTGAAAAAATATTTGCTGGGATTTCAGGTAACTCAGAATTCAGTCGAGTCTTGGACAACGCTTTCAAATGAAATTGTTCATTTATGCCTCTCCTTCGATCTACTACAAGAGGGAACACAACATTGAGAGCACACTGAGAATGAATTCAGTGTGTCAAGTTTCAAGCATCTAGCACAAACTATGCTTGATTTAGAGTTCCAACTGCATCTATCACTATAGGAGAAAACAGAGTGAAACCAAATAATTAAAACTTTTACTGCAAACGGACGCTTCAACCTAGAAGAATGAAATCTGGGTAGCCAAGTGGGATTGGTGTTCTGATTATTACCGCCAGGTATCACTAAGATTGGATGAAAAAATATCTGCTGAGATTTCCGGAAATTCGAAATTCTGTGGAGTCTTGGCCAACGCTTTCAAATGAAATTGTTCATTCCCTGCCTTTCCTTCGTTGTACTTCAAGAGGGAACAGAACCTTCAGAGTGTACTGAGAACTAGTTCACTGTGTGAAGTTTCAAGGAGCTAGAACAAACCGTGTTTGATATAGAGGTCCAACGTCATGTATCCCTATAGGTGAAAAGAGATTGAAACTTAAAAATTCAAACTGTTACTGCATTCCAACGCTTTAACCTAGAAAAACGAAATTTGGGGAAGCACGTGGGATTGGTGTCCTGATCATTACCACTGGGTATCATCAAGATTGGGGTAGAAAATATTCGTCTGGAAAGCAGAGAACTCGTACTTTTCTGGAATTGGCAAACGCTTTCAAATGAAAGTGTTTTTCGCCATTCTCTACTTAGGTCTAGTTCAAGAGGGAACAAACCATTAGATACCAATGAGACGTGCTGCAGTGTGTCAAGTTTCAAGCGTCCAGCACAAACCATGTGTGATTTAGAGTTACAACTGCATCTGTCATTATAGGAGAAAACAGAGTGAAACCTGCAAATTCCAACTGTTACTACAAACGAACGCTTCAACCTAGAAGAACGAAATTTGGGGAAGCAAGAGGGATTGGTGTACTGATCATTACCACTAGGTATCATCAAGATTGGGTGAGAAAATATTTGCTGGGATTTCGGGTAACTCAGAATTCAGTGGAGTCTTGGCCAACGCTTTCAAATGAAATTGTTCATTTCCTGCCTTTCCTTCATTGTACTTCAAGAGGGAACAGAACCTTCAGAGTGTACTGAGAACTTATTCACTGTGTGAAGTTTCAAGGAGCTGGAAGAAACCGTATTTGATACAGAGTTCCAACTGCATCCATCCCTATAGGAGAAAAGAGATTGAAACTTAAAAATTCAAACTGTTACTGCATTCGAACGCTTTAACCTAGAAAAACGAAATTTGGGGAAACACGTGGGATTGGTGTACTGATCATTACCGCTAGGTATCATCAAGATTGGGTTAGAAAATATTCGTCTAGATAGCAGGGAACTCGTACTTTTCTGGAATTGGCAAACGCTTTCAAATGAAAGTGCTTTTCGCCAGTCTCAACTTAGGTCTAGTTCAAGAGGGAACAAACCACTGGATAGGAATGAGACCTGCTGTCGTCTGTCAAGTTTGAAGCCGCTAGCACAAATCATGTTTGATTTAGAGTTCCAACTGCATCTATCATTATAGGAGAAAACAGAGTGAAACCTGAAAATTCCAACTGTTACTACAAACGAACGCTTCAACCTAGAAGAACGAAATTTGGGGAAGCAAGAGGGATTGGTGTACTGATCATTACCGCTAGGTATCATCAAGATTGGGTGAGAAAATATTTGCTGGGATTTCGGGTAACTCAGAATTCAGTGGAGTCTTGGCCAACGCTTTCAAATGAAATTGTTCATTCCATGCCTCTCCTTCGATCTACTACAAGAGGGAATACAACATTGAGAGCGCACTGAGAATGAATTCAGTGTGTGAAGTTTCAAGCATCTAGCACAAACTATGCTTGATTTAGAGTTCCAACTGCATCTATCACTATAGGAGAAAACAGAGTGAAACCAAATAATTAAAACATTGACTGCAAATGGACGCTTCAACCTAGAAGAATGAAATCTGGGTATCCAAGTGGGATTGGTGTTCTGATTATTACCGCCAAGTATCACTAAGATTGGATGAAAAAATATTTGGTGGGATTTCCGGAAAATCGAAATTCTGTGGAGTCTTGGCCAACGCTTTCAAATGAAATTGTTCATTCCCTGCCTTTCCTTCGTTGTACTTCAAGAGGGAACAGAACCTTCAGAGTGTACTGAGAACTGGTACACTGTGTGAAGTTTCAAGGAGCTAGAACAAACCGTGTATCCCTATAGGAGAAAAGAGATTGAAAGTTAAAAATTCAAACTGTTACTGCAATCGAACGCTTTAACCTAGAAAAACGAAATTTGGGGAAGCATGGGGAATTGGCGTCCTGATCATTACCGCTAGGTATCATCAAGATTGGGGTAGAAAATATTCATCTAGATAGCGTATAACTCGTACTTTTCTGGAATTGGCAAACACTTTCAAATGAAAGTGTTTTTCGCCAGTCTCTACTTAGGTCTAGTTCAAGAGGGAACAAACCATTGGATAGGAATGAGACCTGCTGTAGTCTGTCAAGTTTGAAGCCGCTAGCACAAATCATGTTTGATTTAGAGTTCCAACTGCATCTATCATTATAGGAGAAAACAGAGTGAAACCTGAAAATTCCAACAGTTACTGCAAACGAACGCTTCAACCTAGATGAACGAAATTTGGGGAAACAAGTGGGATTGGTGTTCTGATCATTACCGCTAGGTATCATCAAGATTGGGTGAGAAAATATTTGCTGGGATTTCGGGTAACTCAGAATTCAGTGGAGTCTTGGCCAACGCTTTCAAATGAAATTGTTCATTCCATGCCTCTCCTTCGATCTACTACAAGAGGGAACACAACATTGAGAGCGCACTGAGAATGAATTCAGTGTGTCAAGTTTCAAGCATCTAGCAGAAACTATGCTTGATTTAGAATTCAAACTGCGTCTATCACTATAGGAGAAAACAGAGTGAAACCAAATAATTAATACTTTTACTGCAAACGGACGCTTCAACCTAGAAGAATGAAATCTGGGTCGCCAAGTGGGATTGGTGTTCTGATTATTACCGCCAAGTATCACTAAGATTGGATGAAAAAATATTTGCTGAGATTTCCGGAAAATCGAAATTCTGTGGAGTCTTGGCCAACGCTTTCAAATGAAATTGTTCATTCCCTGCCTTTCCTTCGTTGTACTTCAAGAGGGAACAGAACCTTCAGAGTGTACTGAGAACTAGTTCACTGTGTGAAGTTTCAAGGAGCTAGAACAAACCGTGTTTGATATAGAGTTCCAACGTCATGTATCCCTATAGGAGAAAACAGATTGAAACTTAAAATTTCAAACTGTTACTGCAATTGAATGCTTTAACCTAGAAAAACGAAATTTGGGGAACCAAGTGGGATTGGTGTACTGAATATTATCGCTGGGTATCATGAAGATTGGGTGAAAAACTATTTGCCGAGATATCAGTAAACTCGTACTTTTCTGGAATTGGCAAACGCTTTCAAATGAAAGTGTTTTTCGCCAGTCTCTACTTAGGTCTAGTTCAAGAGGGAACAAACCATTGGATAGGAATGAGACCTGCTGTAGTCTGTCAAGTTTGAAGCCGCTAGCACAAACCATGTTTGATTTAGAGTTCCAACTGCATCTATCATTATAGGAGAAAACAGAGTGAAACCTGAAAATTCCAACTGTTACTGCAAACGAACGCTTCAACCTAGAAGAACGAAATTTGGGGAAGCAAGTGGGATTGGTGTACTGATCATTACCGCTAGGTATCATCAAGATTGGGTGAGAAAATATTTGCTGGGATTTCGGGTAACTCAGAATTCAGAAAAGTCTTGGCCAACGCTTTCAAATGAAATTGTTCATTCCATGCCTCTCCTTCGATCTACTACAAGAGGGAACACAACATTGAGAGCGCACTGAGAATGAATTCAGTGTGTCACGTTTCAAGCATCTAGCACAAACCATGCTTGATTTAGAGTTCCAACTGCATCTATCACTATAGGAGAAAACAGAGTGAAACCAAATAATTAAAACTTTGACTGCAAACGGACGCTTCAACCTAGAAGAATGAAATCTGGGTAGCCAAGTGGGATTGGTGTTCTGATTATTACCGCCAGGTATCACTAAGATTGGATGAAAAAATATTTGCTGGCATTTCCGGAAAATTGGAATTCTGTGGAGTCTTGGCCAACGCTTTCAAATGAAATTGTTCATTTTCTGCCTTTCCTTCGTTGTACTTCAAGAGGGAACAGAACCTTCAGAGTGTACTGAGAACTAGTTCACTGTGTGAAGTTTCAAGGAGCTAGAACAAACCGTGTTTGATATAGAGGTCCAACGTCATGTATCCCTATAGGAGAAAAGAGATTGAAACTTAAAATTTCAAATTGTTACTGCAATCGAACGCTTTAACCTAGAAAAACGAAATTTGGGGAAGCACGTGGGATTGGTGTCCTGATCATTACCGCTAGGTATCATCAAGATTGAGTTAGAAAATATTCGTCTAGATAGCAGGGAACTCGTACTTTTCTGGAATTGGCAAACACTTTCAAATGAAAGTGTTCTTCACCAGTCTCTGCTTAGGTCCAATTCAAGAGGGAGCAAACCATTAGATACCAATGAGACGTGCTGCAGTGTGTCAAGTTTCAAGGGTCTAGCACAAACCATGTGTGATTTAGAGTTACAACTGCATCTGTCATTATAGGAGAAAACAGAGTGAAACCTGCAAATTCCAACTGTTACTACAAACGAACGCTTCAACCTAGAAGAACGAAATTTAGGGAAGCAAGAGGGATTGGTGTACTGATCATTACCACTAGGTATCATCAAGATTGGGTGAGAAAATATTTGCTGGGATTTCGGGTAACTCAGAATTCAGTAGAATCTTGGACAACCCTTTCAAATGAAAATGTTCATTCCCTGACTTTCCTTCATTGTACTTCAAGAGGGAACAGAACCTTCAGAGTGTACTGAGAAGTAATACACTGTGTGAAGTTTCAAGGAGCTAGAAGAAACCGTGTTTGATTTAGAGTTCCAACGGGATCTATCCCTATAGGAGAAAAGAGATTGAAACTTAAAAATTCAAACTGTTACTGCATTCGAACGCTTTAACCTAGAAAAACGAAATTTGGGGAAACACGTGGGATTGGTGTCCTCATGATTACCGCTAGGTATCATTAAAATTGAGTTAGAAAATATTCGTGTAGATAGCAGGGAACTCGTACTTTTCTGGAATTGGCAAACGCTTTCAAATGAAAGTGGTTTTCGCCAGTCTCTACTTAGGTCTAGTTCAAGAGGGAACAAACCTTTAGATAGAAATGAGACCTGCTGTCGTCTGTCAAGTTTGAAGCCGCTAGCACAAATCATGTTTGATTTAGAGTTCCAACTGCATCTATCATTATAGGAGAAAACAGTGAAACCTGAAAATTCCAACTGTAACTAGAAACAAACGCTTCAACCCAGAAGAACGAAGCTTAGGTAAGCAAGAGGGATTGGTGTACTGATCATTACCACTAGGTATCATCAAGATTGGGTGAGAAAATATTTGCTGGGATTTCGGGTAACTCAGAATTCAGTGGAGTCTTGGCCAACGCTTTCAAATGAAATGGTTCATTCCATGCCTCTCCTTCGATCTACTACAAGAGGGAATACAACATTGAGAGCACACTGAGAATGAATTCTGTGTGAAGTTTCAAGCATCTAGCAGAAACTATGCTTGATTTAGTATTCAAACTGCGTCTATCACTATAGGAGAAAACAGAGTGAAACCAAATAATTAAAACTTTGACTGCAAATGGACGCTTCAACCTAGAAGAATGAAATCTGGGTATCCAAGTGGGATTGGTGTTCTGATTATTACCGCCAAGTATCACTAAGATTGGATGAAAAAATATTTGGTGGGATTTCCGGAAAATCGAAATTCTGTGGAGTCTTGGCCAACGCTTTCAAATGAAATTGTTCATTCCCTGCCTTTTCCTTCGTTGTACTTCAAGAGGGAACAGAACCTTCAGAGTGTACTGAGAACTAGTTCCCTCTGTGAAGTTTCAAGGTGCTAGAGCAAACCGTGTTTGATATAGGGTTCCAACGTCATCTATCCCTATAGGAGAAAACAGATTGAATCTTAAAAATTCAAACTCTTACTGCAATCGAACGCTTTAACCTAGAAGAAGGAAATTTGGGGAACTAAGTGGGATTGGTGTACTGAAAATTATCGCTAGGTATCATGAAGATTGGGTGAAAAAGTATTTGCCGAGATATCAGTAAACTCGTACTTTTCTTCAATTGGCAAACACTTTCAAATGAAAGTGTTCTTCACCAGTCTCTTCTTAGGTCTAGTTCAAGAGGGAACAAATTATTAGATAGCAATGAGACGTGCTGTAGTGTGTCAAGTTTAATGCCGCTGGCATAAACCATGTTTGATTTAGAGTTCCAAATGCATCTATCATTATAGGAGAAAACATAGTGAAACCTGAAACTTCCAACTGTTACTGCAAACGAACGCTTCAACCTAGAAGAACGAAATTTGGGGAAGCAAGTGGGATTGGTATACTGATCATTACCGCTAGGTATCATCAAAATTGCGTGAAAAAATATTTGCTGGGATTTCAGGTAACTCAGAATTCAGTCGAGTCTTGGACAACGCTTTCAAATGAAATTGTTCATTTATGCCTCTCCTTCGATCTAATACAAAGGGAATACAACATTGAGAGCGCACTGAGAATGAATTCAGTGTCAAGTTTCAAGCATCTAGCACGAACTATGCTTGATTTAGAATTCAAACTGCGTCTATCACTATAGGAGAAAACAGAGTGAAACCAAATAATTAATACTTTTACTGCAAACGGACGCTTCAACCTAGAAGAATGAAATCTGTGTCGCCAAGTGGGATTGGTGTTCTGATTATTACCGCCAGGTATCACTAAGATTGGATGAAAAAATATTTGCTGAGATTTCCGGAAAATTGGAATTCTGTTGTGTCCTGGCCAAGGCTTTCAAATGAAATTGTTCATTCCCTGCCTTTCCTTCGTTGTACTTCAAGAGGGAACAGAACCTTCAGAGTGTACTGAGAACTAGTTCACTGTGTGAAGTTTCAAGGAGCTAGAACAAACCGTGTTTGATATAGAGGTCCAACGTCATGTATCCCTATAGGAGAAAAGAGATTGAAACTTAAAAATTCAAACTGTTACTGCATTCGAACGCTTTAACCTAGAAAAACGAAATTTGGGGAAGCACGTGGGATTGGTGTACTCATCATTACCGCTAGGTATCCTCAAGATTGGGTGAGAAAATATTTGCTGGGATTTCGGGTAACTCAGAATTCAGTGGAGTCTTGGCCAACGCTTTCAAATGAAATTGTTCATTTCCTGCCTTTCCTTCGTTGTACTTCAAGAGGGAACAGAACCTTCAGAATGTACTGAGAACTAGTTCACTGTGTGAAGTTTCAAGGAGCTACAACAAACCGTGTTTGATATAGAGGTCCAAAGTCATGTATCCCTATAGGAGAAAAGAGATTGAAACTTAAGAATTCAAACTGTTACTGCAATCGAACGCTTTAACCTAGAAAAACGAAATTTGGGGAAGCACGTGGGATTGGTGTCCTGATCATTACCGCTAGGTATCATCAAGATTGAGTTAGAAAATATTCGTCTAGATAGCAGGGAACTCGTACTTTTCTGGAATTGGCAAACGCTTTCAAATGAAAGTGTTCTTCACCAGTCTCTGCTTAGGTCCAATTCAAGAGGGAGCAAACCATTAGATACCAATGAGACGTGCTGCAGTGTGTCAAGTTTCAAGCGTCCAGCACAAACCATGTGTGATTTAGAGTTACAACTGCATCTGTCATTATAGGAGAAAACAGAGTGAAACCTGCAAATTCCAACTGTTACTACAAACGAACGCTTCAACCTAGAAGAACGAAATTTGGGGAAGCAAGAGGGATTGGTGTACTGATCATTACCGCTAGGTATCATCAAGATTGGGTGAGAAAATATTTGCTGGGATTTCGGGTAACTCAGAATTCAGTAGACTCTTGGACAACGCTTTCAATTGAAAATGTTCATTCCCTGACTTTCCTTCATTGTACTTCAAGAGGGAACAGAACCTTCAGAGTGTACTGAGAACTAGTTCACTGTGTGAAGTTTCAAGGAGCTAGAAGAAACCGTGTTTGATTTAGAGTTCCAACGGGATCTATCCCTATAGGAGAAAAGAGATTGAAACTTAAAAATTCAAACTGTTACTGCAATCGAACGCTTTAACCTAGAAAAACGAAATTTGGGGAAGCATGTGGGATTGGTGTACTGATCATTACCGCCAGGTATCATCAAGATTGGGTTAGAAAATATTCATCTAAATAGCAGGGAACTCGTACTTTTTGGAATTGGCAAACGCTTTCAAATGAAAGTGTTTTTCACCAGTCTCTACTTAGGTCTAGTTCAAGAGGGAACAAACCCCTGGACAGGTATGAGACCTGCTGTAGTCTGTCAAGTTTGAAGCCTCTAGCACAAATCATGTTTGATTTAGTGTTCCAACTGCATCTCTCATTATAGGAGAAAACAGAGAGAAACCTGAAAATTCCAACAGTTACTGCAAACGAACGCTTCAACCTAGATAAACGAAATTTGGGGAAACAAGTGGGATTGGTGTTCTGATCATTACTGCAAGGTATCATCAAGATTGGGTGAGAAAATATTTGCTGGGATTTCGGGTAACTCAGAATTCAGTGGAGTCTTGGCCAACACTTTCAAATGAAATTGTTCATTCCATGCCTCTCCTTCGATCTACTACAAGAGGGAACACAACATTGAGAGCACACTGAGAATGAATTCAGTGTGTCAAGTTTCAAGCATCTAGAACAAACTATGCTTGATTTAGAATTCAAAGTACCTCTGTTACTATAGGAGAAAACAGAGTGAAACCAAATAATTAATACTTTTACTGCAAACGGACGCTTCAACCTAGAAGAATGAAATCTGGGTAGCCAAGTGGGATTGGTGTTCTGATTATTACCGCTAAGTATCACTAAGATTGGATGCAAAAATATTTGCTGAGATTTCCGGAAATTCGAAATTCTGTGGAGTCTTGGCCAACGCTTTCAAATGAAATTGTTCATTCCCTGCCTTTCCTTCGTTGTACTTCAAGAGGGAACAGAACCTTCAGAGTGTACTGAGAACTAGTTCACTGTGTGAAGTTTCAAGGAGCTAGAACAAACCGTGTTTGATATAGAGTTCCAACGTCATGTATCCCTATAGGAGGAAACAGATTGAAACTTAAAATTTCAAACTGTTACTGCAATCGAACGCTTTAACCTAGAAAAACGAAATTTGGGGAAGCATGTGGGATTGGTGTACTGATGATTACCGCCAGGTATCATCAAGATTGGGTGAAAAACTATTTGCGGAGATATCAGGGAACTCGTGCATTTCTGGAATTGGCAAACACTTTCAAATGAAATGGTTCATTCCATGCGTCTTCTTCGATCTACTACAAGAGGGAATACAACATTGAGAGCGCACTGAGAATGAATTCAGTGTGTCAAGATTCAAGCATCTAGCACAAACCATGCTTGATTTAGAGTTCCAACTGCATCTATCACTATAGGAGAAAACAGAGTGAATCCAAATAATTAAAACTTTTAGTGCAAAAAGACGCTTCAAACTAGAAGAATGAAATCTGGGTAGCCAAGTGGGATTGGTGTTTTGACTATTACCGCCAGGTATCAAATAGATTGGATGAAAAAATATGTTCTGAGATTTCCGGAAAATCGGAATTCTGTGGAGTCTTGGCCAACGCTTTCAAATGAAATTGTTCATTCCCTGCCTTTCCTTCGTTGTACTTCAAGAGGGAACAGAACCTTCAGAGTGTACTGAGAACTAGTTCACTGTGTGAAGTTTCAAGGAGCTAGAACAAACCGTGTTTGATATAGAGGTCCAACGTCATGTATCCCTATAGGAGAAAAGAGATTGAAACTTAAAATTTCAAACTGTTACTGCAATCGAACGCTTTAACCTAGAAAAACGAAATTTGGGGAAGCACGTGGGATTGGTGTCCTGATCATTACCGCTAGGTATCATCAAGATTGGGTGAAAAATATTCGTGTTGATAGCAGGGAACTCGACTTTCATGGAGTCTTGGCAAACACTTTCAAATGAAAGTGTTCTTCACCAGTCTCTGCTTAGGTCCAATTCAAGAGGGAGCAAACCTTTAGATACCAATGAGACGTGCTGCAGTGTTTCAAGTTTCAAGCGTCTAGCACAAACCATGTGTGATTTAGAGTTACAACTGCATCTGTCATTATAGGAGAAAACAGAGTGAAACCTGCAAATTCCAACTGTTACTGCAAACGAACGCTTCAACCTAGAAGAACGAAATCTGGGGAAGCAAGTGGGATTGGTGTACTGATCATTACCACTAGGTATCATCAAGATTGGGTGAGAAAATATTTGCTGGGATTTCGGGTAACTCAGAATTCAGTAGAATCTTGGACAACCCTTTCAAATGAAAATGTTCATTCCCTGACTTTCCTTCATTGTACTTCAAGAGGGAACAGAACCTTCAGAGTGTACTGAGAACTAGTTCACTGTGTGAAGTTTCAAGGAGCTAGAACAAACCGTGTTTGATTTAGAGTTCCAACGGCATCTATCCCTATAGGAGAAAAGAGATTGAAACTTAAAAATTCAAACTGTTACTGCATTCGAACACTTCAACGTAGAAAAACGAAATTTGGGGAAACACGTGGGATTGGTGTACTGATCATTACTGCAAGGTATCCTCAAGATTGGGTGAGAAAATATTTGCTGGGATTTCGTGTAACTCAGAATTCAGTGGAGTCTTGGCCAACGCTTTCAAATGAAATGGTTCATTCCATGCCTCTTCTTCGATCTACTACAAGAGGGAATACAACATTGAGAGCACACTGAGAATGAATTCTGTGTGAAGTTTCAAGCATCTAGCAGAAACTATGCTTGATTTAGAGTTCCAACTGCATCTATCACTATAGGAGAAAACAGAGTGAAACCAAATAATTAAAACTTTGACTGCAAACGGACGCTTCAACCTAGAAGAATGAAATCTGGGTATCCAAGTGGGATTGGTGTTCTGATTATTACCGCCAAGTATCACTAAGATTGGATGAAAAAATATTTGCTGGGATTTCCGGAAAATCGAAATTCTGTGGAGTCTTGGCCAACGCTTTCAAATGAAATTGTTCATTCCCTGCCTTTTCCTTCGTTGTACTTCAAGAGGGAACAGAACCTTCAGAGTGTACTGAGAACTAGTTCCCTCTGTGAAGTTTCAAGGTGCTAGAGCAAACCGTGTTTGATATAGGGTTCCAACGTCATCTATCCCTATAGGAGAAAACAGATTGAATCTTAAAAATTCAAACTCTTACTGCAATCGAACGCTTTAACCTAGAAGAAGGAAATTTGGGGAACTAAGTGGGATTGGTGTACTGAAAATTATCGCTAGGTATCATGAAGATTGGGTGAAAAAGTATTTGCCGAGATATCAGTAAACTCGTACTTTTCTTCAATTGGCAAACGCTTTCAAATGAAAGTGTTCTTCACCAGTCTCTTCTTAGGTCTAGTTCAAGAGGGAACAAATTATTAGATAGCAATGAGACGTGCTGTAGTGTGTCAAGTTTAATGCCGCTGGCATAAACCATGTTTGATTTAGAGTTCCAAATGCATCTATCATTATAGGAGAAAACATAGTGAAACCTGAAACTTCCAACTGTTACTGCAAACGAACGCTTCAACCTAGAAGAACGAAATTTGGGGAAGCAAGTGGGATTGGTATACTGATCATTACCGCTAGGTATCATCAAAATTGCGTGAAAAAATATTTGCTGGGATTTCAGGTAACTCAGAATTCAGTCGAGTCTTGGACAACGCTTTCAAATGAAATTGTTCATTTATGCCTCTCCTTCGATCTACTACAAGAGGGAATACAACATTGAGAGCGCACTGAGAATGAATTCAGTGTCAAGTTTCAAGCATCTAGCACGAACTATGCTTGATTTAGAATTCAAACTGCGTCTATCACTATAGGAGAAAACAGAGTGAAACCAAATAATTAATACTTTTACTGCAAACGGACGCTTCAACCTAGAAGAATGAAATCTGGGTCGCCAAGTGGGATTGGTGTTCTGATTATTACCGCCAGGTATCACTAAGATTGGATGAAAAAATATTTGCTGAGATTTCCGGAAAATTGGAATTCTGTTGTGTCTTGGCCAACGCTTTCAAATGAAATTGTTCATTCCCTGCCTTTCCTTCGTTGTACTTCAAGAGGGAACAGAACCTTCAGAGTGTACTGAGAACTAGTTCACTGTGTGAAGTTTCAAGGAGCTAGAACAAACCGTGTTTGATATAGAGGTCCAACGTCATGTATCCCTATAGGAGAAAAGAGATTGAAACTTAAAAATTCAAACTGTTACTGCATTCGAACGCTTTAACCTAGAAAAACGAAATTTGGGGAAGCACGTGGGATTGGTGTACTCATCATTACCGCTAGGTATCCTCAAGATTGGGTGAGAAAATATTTGCTGGGATTTCGGGTAACTCAGAATTCAGTGGAGTCTTGGCCAACGCTTTCAAATGAAATTGTTCATTTCCTGCCTTTCCTTCGTTGTACTTCAAGAGGGAACAGAACCTTCAGAATGTACTGAGAACTAGTTCACTGTGTGAAGTTTCAAGGAGCTACAACAAACCGTGTTTGATATAGAGGTCCAAAGTCATGTATCCCTATAGGAGAAAAGAGATTGAAACTTAAGAATTCAAACTGTTACTGCAATCGAACGCTTTAACCTAGAAAAACGAAATTTGGGGAAGCACGTGGGATTGGTGTCCTGATCATTACCGCTAGGTATCATCAAGATTGAGTTAGAAAATATTCGTCTAGATAGCAGGGAACTCGTACTTTTCTGGAATTGGCAAACGCTTTCAAATGAAAGTGTTCTTCACCAGTCTCTGCTTAGGTCCAATTCAAGAGGGAGCAAACCATTAGATACCAATGAGACGTGCTGCAGTGTGTCAAGTTTCAAGCGTCTAGCACAAACCATGTTTATTTTAGAGTTACAACTGCATCTGTCATTATAGGAGAAAACAGAGTGAAACCTGCAAATTCCAACTGTTACTACAAACGAACGCTTCAACCTAGAAGAACGAAATTTGGGGAAGCAAGAGGGATTGGTGTACTGATCATTACCACTAGGTATCATCAAGATTGGGTGAGAAAATATTTGCTGGGATTTCGGGTAACTCAGAATTCAGTAGAATCTTGGACAACCCTTTCAAATGAAAATGTTCATTCCCTGACTTTCCTTCATTGTACTTCAAGAGGGAACAGAACCTTCAGAGTGTACTGAGAACTAGTTCACTGTGTGAAGTTTCAAGGAGCTAGAAGAAACCATGATTGAATTAGAGTTCCAAAGGCATCTATCCCTATAGGAGAAAAGAGATTGAAACTTAAAAATTCAAACTGTTACTGCAATCGAACGCTTTAACCTAGAAAAACGAAATTTGGGGAAGCATGTGGGATTGGTGTACTGATCATTACCGCTAGGTATCATCAAGATTGGGTGAGAAAATATTTGCCGTGATATCAGGGAACTCGTACTTTTCTGGAATTGGCAAACACTTTCAAATGAAAGTGTTCTTTTCGCCATCTTCCTTAGTCTAGTTCAAGAGGGAACAAACCATTGAGATGGAATGAGAACTGAGTAGTCTGTCAAGTTTGAAGCTGCTTGCACAAATCATGTTTGATTTAGAGTTCCAACTGCATCTCTCATTATAGGAGAAAACAGAGTGAAACCTGAAAATTCCAACAGTTACTGCAAACGAACGCTTCAACCTAGATGAACGAAATTTGGGGAAACAAGTGGGATTGGTGTTCTGATCATTACTGCAAGGTATCATCAAGATTGGGTGAGAAAATATTTGCTGGGATTTCGGGTAACTCAGAATTCAGTGGAGTCTTGGCCAACACTTTCAAATGAATTTTTCATTCCATGCCTCTCCTTCGATCTACTACAAGAGGGAACACAACATTGAGAGCACACTGAGAATGAATTCAGTGTGTCAAGTTTCAAGCATCTAGCACAAACCATGCTTGATTTAGAGTTCCAACTGCATCTATCACTATAGGAGAAAACAGAGTGAAACCAAATAATTAAAACTTTTACTGCAAACGGACGCTTCAACCTAGAAGAATGAAATCTGGGTAGCCAAGTGGGATTGGTGTTCTGATTATTAACGCCAGGTATCACTAAGATTGGATGAAAAAGTATCTGCTGAGATTTCCGGAAATTCGAAATTCTGTGGAGTCTTGGCCAACGCTTTCAAATGAAATTGTTCATTCCCTGCCTTTCCTTCGTTGTACTTCAAGAGGGAACAGAACCTTCAGAGTGTACTGAGAACTAGTTCACTGTGTGAAGTTTCAAGGAGCTAGAACAAACCGTGTTTGATATAGAGTTCCAACGTCATGTATCCCTATAGGAGAAAACAGATTGAAACTTAAAATTTCAAACTGTTACTGCAATCGAACGCTTTAACCTAGAAAAACGAATTTTGGGGAACCAAGTGGGATTGGTGTACTGAATATTATCACTAGGTATCATGAAGATTGGTTGAAAAACTATTTTCCAAGATATCAGTAAACTCGTACTTTTCTGGAATTGGCCAACGCTTTCAAATGAAATTGTTCATTCCATGCCTCTCCTTCGATCTACTACAAGAGGGAATACAACATTGAGAGCACACTGAGAATGAATTCAGTGTGTCAAGTTTCAAGCATCTAGCACAAATCATGCTTGATTTAGAGTTCCAACTGCATCTATCACTATAGGAGAAAACAGAGTGAAACCAAATAATTAAAACTTTGACTGCAAACGGACGCTTCAACCTTGAAGAATGAAATCTGGGTATCCAAGTGGGATTGGTGTTCTGATTATTACCGCCAGGTATCACTAAGATTGGATGAAAAAATATTTGCTGAGATTTCCGGAAAATTGGAATTCTGTGGAGTCTTGGCCAACGCTTTCAAATGAAATTGTTCATTTCCTGCCTTTCCTTCGTTGTACTTCAAGAGGGAACAGAACCTTCAGAGTGTACTGAGAACTAGTTCACTGTGTGAAGTTTCAAGGAGCTAGAACAAACCGTGTTTGATATAGAGGTCCAACGTCATGTATCCCTATAGGAGAAAAGAGATTGAAACTTAAAATTTCAAACTGTTACTGCAATCGAACGCTTTAACCTAGAAAAACGAAATTTGGGGAAGCACGTGGGATTGGTGTCCTGATCATTACCGCTAGGTATCATCAAGATTGAGTTAGAAAATATTCGTCTAGATAGCAGGGAACTCGTACTTTTCTGGAATTGGCAAATACTTTCAAATGAAAGTGTTCTTCACCAGTCTCTGCTTAGGTCCAATTCAAGAGGGAGCAAACCATTAGATACCAATGAGACGTGCTGCAGTGTGTCAAGTTTCAAGCGTCTAGCACAAACCATGTGTGATTTAGAGTTACAACTGCATCTGTCATTATAGGAGAAAACAGAGTGAAACCTGCAAATTCCAACTGTTACTACAAACGAACGCTTCAACCTAGAAGAACGAAATTTGGGGAAGCAAGAGGGATTGGTGTACTGATCATTACCACTAGGTATCATCAAGATTGGGTGAGAAAATATTTGCTGGGATTTCGGGTAACTCAGAATTCAGTAGAATCTTGGACAACCCTTTCAAATGAAAATGTTCATTCCCTGACTTTCCTTCATTGTACTTCAAGAGGGAACAGAACCTTCAGAGTGTACTGAGAACTAGTTCACTGTGTGAAGTTTCAAGGAGCTAGAAGAAACCGTGTTTGATTTAGAGTTCCAACGGGATCTATCCCTATAGGAGAAAAGAGATTGAAACTTAAAAATTCAAACTGTTACTGCATTCGAACGCTTTAACCTAGAAAAACGAAATTTGGGGAAGCACGTGGGATTGGTGTGCTCATCATTACCGCTAGGTATCCTCAAGATTGGGTGAGAAAATATTTGCTGGGATTTCGTGTAACTCAGAATTCAGTGGAGTCTTGGCCAACGCTTTCAAATGAAATGGTTCATTCCATGCCTCTTCTTCGATCTACTACAAGAGGGAATACAACATTGAGAGCGCACTGAGAATGAATTCAGTGTCAAGTTTCAAGCATCTAGCATGAACTATGCTTGATTTAGAATTCAAACTGCGTCTATCACTATAGGAGAAAACAGAGTGAAACCAAATAATTAATACTTTTACTGCAAACGGACGCTTCAACCTAGAAGAATGAAATCTGGGTAGCCAAGTGGGATTGGTGTTCTGATTATTACCGCCAGGTATCACTAAGATTGGATGAAAAAATATTTGCTGAGATTTCCGGAAAATTGGAATTCTGTTGTGTCTTGGCCAACGCTTTCAAATGAAATTGTTCATTCCCTGCCTTTCCTTCGTTGTACTTCAAGAGGGAACAGAACCTTCAGAGTGTACTGAGAACTAGTTCACTGTGTGAAGTTTCAAGGAGCTAGAACAAACCGTGTTTGATATAGAGGTCCAACGTCATGTATCCCTATAGGAGAAAAGAGATTGAAACTTAAAAATTCAAACTGTTACTGCATTCGAACGCTTTAACCTAGAAAAACGAAATTTGGGGAAAAAAGTGGGATTGGTGTTCTGATCATTACTGCAAGGTATCATCAAGATTGGGTGAGAAAATATTTGCTGGGATTTCGTGTAACTCAGAATTCAGTGGAGTCTTGGCCAACACTTTCAAATGAAATGGTTCATTCCATGCCTCTTCTTCGGTCTACTACAAGAGGGAATACAACATTGAGAGGCCACTGAGAATGAATTCAGTGTTCGAGGTTTCAAACTTCTAGCACAAACTATGCTTGATTTAGAGTTCCAAATGCATCTATCACTATAGGAGAAAACAGAGTGAAACCAAATAATTAAACTTTTACTGCAAACGGATGCTTCAACCTAGAAGAATGAAATCTGGTTAGCCAAGTTGGATTGGTGTTCTGATTATTACCTCCAGGTTTCACTAAATTGGATGAAAAAATATCTGCAGAGATTTCTGGAAATTCGAAATTCTGTGGAGTCTTGGCCAACGCTTTCAAATGAAATTGTTCATTCCCTGCCTTTCTTTCGTTGTACTTTAAGAGGGATCAGAACCTTCAGAGTGTATTGAGAACTAGTTCACTGTGTGAAGTTTCAAGGAGCTACAACAAACCGTGTTTGATATAGAGTTCCAACGTCATGTATCCCTATAGGAGGAAACAGATTGAAACTTAAAATTTCAAACTGTTACTGCAATCGAACGCTTTAACCTAGAAAAACGAATTTTGGGGAACCAAGTGGGATTGGTGTACTGAATATTATCACTAGGTATCATGAAGATTGGTTGAAAAACTATTTTCCAAGATATCAGTAAACTCGTACTTTTCTGGAATTGGCAAACGCTTTCAAATGAAAGTGTTTTTCGCCAGTCTCTACTTAGGTCTAGTTCAAGAGGGAACAAACCACTGGATAGGAATGAGACCTGCTGTTGTCTGTCAAGTTTGAAGCCGCTAGCACAAATCATGTTTGATTTAGAGTTCCAACTGCATCTACCATTATAGGAGAAAACAGAGTGAAACCTGAAAATTCCAACAGTTACTGCAACAGTTATGTTCATTCCATGCCTCTCCTTCGATCTACTAGAAGAGGGAACACAACATTGAGAGCGCACTGAGAATGAATTCAGTGTGTCACGTTTCAAGCATCTAGCACAAACCATGCTTGATTTAGAGTTCCAACTGCATCTATCACTATAGGAGAAAACAGAGTGAAACCAAATAATTAAAACTTTGACTGCAAACGGACGCTTCAACCTAGAAGAATGAAATCTGGGTATCCAAGTGGGATTGGTGTTCTGATTATTACCGCCAGGTATCACTAAGATTGGATGAAAAAATATCTGCTGGCATTTCCGGAAATTTGGAATTCTGTGGAGTCTTGGCCAACGCTTTCAAATGAAATTGTTCATTCTCTGCCTTTCCTTCGTTGTACTTCAAGAGGGAACAGAACCTTCAGAGTGTACTGAGAACTAGTTCACTGTGTGAAGTTTCAAGGAGCTAGAACAAACCGTGTTTGATATAGAGGTCCAACGTCATGTATCCCTATAGGAGAAAACAGATTGAAACTTAAAAATTCAAACTGTTACTGCAATCGAATGCTTTAAGCTAGAAAACGAAATTTGGGGAAGCAAGTGGGATTGGTGTACTGATCATTACTGCTAGGTATCATCAAGATTGGTTGAAAAACCATTCGTCTAGATCTCGGGGAACTCGTACTTTTCTGGAATTGGCAAACGCTTTCAAATGAAAGTGTTTTTCGCCAGTCTCTACTTAGGTCTAGTTCAAGAGGGAACAAATCATTAGATAGCTATTAGATGTGCTGTAGTGTGTCAAGTTTAATGCTGCTAGCATAAACCATGTTTGATTTAGAGTTCCAACTGCATCTATCATTGTAGGAGAAAACAGAGTGAAACCTGAAACTTCCAACTGTTACTGCAAATGAACGCTTCAACCTAGAAGAACGAAATTTGGGAAAGCAATTGGGATTGGCATACTGATCATTACCGCTAGGTATCATCAAAATTGGGTGAGAAAATATTTGCTGGGATTTCGAGTAACTCTGAATTCTGTGGAGTCTTGGCCAACGCTTCAAATTAAATAGTTAATTCCATGCCTCTCCTTTGATCTACTACAAGAGGGAATACCACATTGAGAGCACACTGAGAATGAATTCAGTGTGTCAAGTTTCAAGCATCTAGCACAAACTATGCTTGATTTAGAGTTCCAACTGCATCTATCACTATAGGAGAAAACAGAGTGAAACCTAATAATTCAATCTTTTACTGAAAATGAACGCTTCAACCTAGAACTATGAAATCTGGGGAGCCAAGTGGGATTGGAGTTCTGACCATCACCGCCAAGTAACATTAAGATTGGGTGAAAAAATATTTGCTGAGATTTCAGGAAACTCGGAATTCTGTGGAGTCTTGGCCAACGCTTTCAAATGAAATTGTTCATTCCCTGCCTTTCCTTCGTTGTACTTCAAGAGGGAACAGAACCTTCAGAGTGTACTGAGAACTAGTTCACTGTGTGAAGTTTCAAGGAGCTAGAACAAACCGTGTTTGATATAGAGGTCCAACGTCATGTATCCCTATAGGAGAAAAGAGATTGAAACTTAAAATTTCAAACTGTTACTGCAATCGAACGCTTTAACCTAGAAGAACGAAATTTGGGGAAGCAAGTGGGATTGGTGTCCTGATCATTACCGCTAGGTATCATCAAGATTGAGTTAGAAAATATTCGTCTAGATAGCAGGGAACTCGTACTTTTCTGGAATTGGCAAACGCTTTCAAATGAAAGTGTTCTTCACCAGTCTCTGCTTAGGTCTAGTTCAAGAGGGAGAAACCATTAGATAGCAATGAGACCTGCTGTCGTATGTCAAGTTTCAAGCGTCTAGCACAAACCATGTTTGATTTAGAGTTCCAACTGCATCTGTCATTATAGGAGAAAACAGAGTGAAACCTGCAAATTCCAACTGTTACTACAAACGAACGCTTCAACCTAGAAGAACGAAATTTGGGGAAGCAAGAGGGATTGGTGTACTGATCATTACCACTAGGTATCATCAAGATTGGGTGAGAAAATATTTGCTGGGATTTCGGGTAACTCAGAATTCAGTAGAATCTTGGACAACCCTTTCAAATGAAAATGTTCATTCCCTGACTTTCCTTCATTGTACTTCAAGAGGGAACAGAAACTTCAGAGTGTACTGAGAAGTAATGCACTGTGTGAAGTTTCAAGGAGCTAGAACAAACCGTGTTTGATTTAGAGTTCCAACGGCATCTATCCCTATAGGAGAAAAGAGATTGAAACTTAAAAATTCAAACTGTTACTGCATTCGAACGCTTTAACCTAGAAAAACGAAATTTGGGGAAGCACGTGGGATTGGTGTGCTCATCATTACCGCTAGGTATCCTCAAGATTGGGTGAGAAAATATTTGCTGGGATTTCGTGTAACTCAGAATTCAGTGGAGTCTTGGCCAACGCTTTCAAATGAAATGGTTCATTCCATGCCTCTTCTTCGGTCTACTGCAAGAGGGAATACAACATTGAGAGCGCACTGAGAATGAATTCTGTGTGAAGTTTCAAGCATCTAGCAGAAACTATGCTTGATTTAGAATTCAAACTGCGTCTATCACTATAGGAGAAAACAGAGTGAAACCAAATAATTAATACTTTTACTGCAAACGGACGCTTCAACCTAGAAGAATGAAATCTGGGTCGCCAAGTGGGATTGGTGTTCTGATTATTACCGCTAAGTATCACTAAGATTGGATGAAAAAATATTTGCTGAGATTTCCGGAAATCGAAATTCTGTGGAGTCTTGGCCAACGCTTTCAAATGAAATTGTTCATTCCCTGCCTTTCTTTCGTTGTACTTTAAGAGGGATCAGAACCTTCAGAGTGTATTGAGAACTAGTTCACTTTGTGAAGTTTCAAGGAGCTACAACAAACCGTGTTTGATATAGAGTTTCAACGTCATGTATCCCTATAGGAGGAAACAGATTGAAACTTAAAATTTCAAACTGTTACTGCAATCGAACGCTTTAACCTAGAAAAACGAATTTTGGGGAACCAAGTGGGATTGGTGTACTGAATATTATCACTAGGTATCATGAAGATTGGTTGAAAAACTATTTTCCAAGATATCAGTAAACTCGTACTTTTCTGGAATTGGCAAACGCTTTCAAATGAAAGTGTTTTTCGCCAGTCTCTACTTAGGTCTAGTTCAAGAGGGAACAAACCACTGGATAGGAATGAGACCTGCTGTTGTCTGTCAAGTTTGAAGCCGCTAGCACAAATCATGTTTGATTTAGAGTTCCAACTGCATCTACCATTATTGGAGAAAACAGAGTGAAACCTGAAAATTCCAACAGTTACTGCAACATTTATGTTCATTCCATGCCTCTCCTTCGATCTACTACAAGAGGGAACACAACATTGAGAGCGCACTGAGAATGAATTCAGTGTGTCACGTTTCAAGCATCTAGCACAAACCATGCTTGATTTAGAGTTCCAAATGCATCTATCACTATAGGAGAAAACAGAGTGAAACCAAATAATTCAAACTTTGACTGCAAACGGAGGCTTCAACCTTGAAGAATGAAATCTGGGTATCCAAGTGGGATTGGTGTTCTGATTATTACCGCCAGGTATCACTAAGATTGGATGAAAAAATATTTGCTGGCATTTCCGGAAAATTGGAATTCTGTGGAGTCGTGGCCAACGCTTTCAAATGAAATTGTTCATTTTCTGCCTTTCCTTCGTTGTACTTCAAGAGGGAACAGAACCTTCAGAGCGCACTGAGAACTAATTCAGTAGGTCAAGTTTCAAGCAGCTAGCACAAACCATGTTTGATTTAGAGTTTAAACAGCATCTATCACTATAGGAGAAAACAGAGTGAAACCTAAATATTCAAACAGTTACTGCAAACGAACACTTCAACCTAGAAGAACGAAATTTGGGTGAAAAAATATTTGCTGACATATCACAGCACTCATATTTTTGTGGAAGCTTGGCAAATGCTTCAAATGAAAGTGTTTTTCCCCATTCTCTGCTTAGGGCTTCTTCACAAGGGAACAAATCCTGAGATAGCACTGAGATCTAATTTAGTGTGTCAAGTTTCACGCATCTAGCACAAACCGTGTTTCATTCAGAGTTCCAACTGCATCTATCACTATAGGAGAAACAGAGTGAAACCTAAAATTTCAAAGTGTTCCTGCAAACAGGTGCTTCATCCTGGAAGAATAAAATTTTGGTGTCCAAGTGAGACTGGAGTACTGATCCTTACCTCCAAGTATCATCAAAAATAGGTGAAAAAAGGTTCTCTGGGTTTTCAGGAAAGTAGTAGTTCTGTGGAATCTTGGCCAACGCTTTGAAATGAAAGTGTTTTTCCTCAGTCTCTTCTTCAGGCTACTTCAAGAGGAACAAAGCATAGTGACGTGACTCAAAACTAACTCAGTATGTCAAGTTTCAAGGAGCTAGCACAAATCGTGTTTGATTTAGAGTTCCAACTGCATCAATCAGTGTAGGAGAAAAGAGAGTGAAACCTAATAATTTAAAGTGTTCCTGCAAAGGAATGCTTCAATGTAATAGAATGAATTTTGGAGGCCCATTTGAGAAGAAAGTACTGATCATTACCGCCAAGTATCATCAAGATTGGTTGAGAAAACATTTGTTGGGATTTTAGAAAACTGGGAGTTCTCTGAAATCTTGGCCAATGCTGTCAAATGAAATTATTTATTCTCTGCCTTTCCTTCATTCTACTTCATGGGGGAACAAAACAGAGAGCGCATTTAGAACTAATTCAGTGTGTCATGTTTCAAGCAGCTAGCAAAAACACTGTTTGATTTAGATTTCCATCTGCATTTATCACTATAGCAGAAAACAAAGTGAAACCTAAAAATTCAAACTGTTACTGCAAACGAATGCTTCAACCTAGAAGAACGAAATTTGGGAGACCAAGTGGGATAGGTGTACTGATCATTACCACTAAGTATCATCAAGATTATGTGAAAATATATTTGCTGAGATTTCAGGAAACTCATAGTTTTGTGGAAGCTTGGCAGACGCTTCAAATGAAAGTGTTTTTCCCCATTCTTGGCTTAGGGCTTCTTCATGAGGGAACAAATCATCAGATAGCACTGAGAACTAATTTAGTGTGTCATATTTCAAGCAGCTAGCAAAAACACTGTTTGATTTAGATTTCCAACTGCTTCTCTCCCTAAAGGAGAAAACAAAGTGAAACCTAAAAATTCAACCTGCTACTGCAAACGAACGCTTCAACCTAGAAGAACGAAATTTAGGGGGCCATGTGCGACTGGAGGACTGATCATTACTGCCGAGTATCATCAAGATTGGGTGAAAAAATGTTTGCTGGGATTGCAGGAAACTTGATGTTCTGGGGAAGCGTGGCAAATGCTTTCAAATGAAACGGATTTTTCCTTGCCTCTTCTTGGGGATACTTCAAAAGGGAACCAAGCATAGAGAGGCTCTGAGAACTAATTCAGTGTGTCAAATTTCAAGCAGCTAGCAGAAACCGTGTTTCATGTAGAATAACAATGGGGTGTGTAACTATAGGGGAAAACGAAGTGAAACTTGAAAATGCAAAGTGTTCGTGCAAACGAATGCTTTAACCTAGAAGTACGAAATTTGTGAAGACAAATGTGGCTGGAGTACAGATGATTCCCGGAATGTATCAACAAGATCCGGTGGAAAAAAAATTTGCTGGGATATCAGGAAAGTCGGAGTTCTTTTGAAGCTTGGCAAGCCATTTTAAATGAAATTGTTTTTCCCTGCCTCTCCTTAGGACTACTTCAAGAGGGAACATAGCATAGAGAGCGCACTGAGATCTAATTTAGTTTGTAAAGTTTCAAGGAGCTAGCAGAAACTGTGTTTGATTTAGAGTTCCAACTGAATTTATTCCTGTAGGGGAATAGGGAGTGAAACCTAAAATTCAAAGTGTTCCTGCAAATGAACACTTTAACCTAGAAGTACGAAATTTAGGGAGCCAAGTGCGGTTGTAGTACAGATGATTCCTGGAACATATCAACAAGATCAGGTGAAAAAAATATGTGGTGGAATTTCAGTAAAATCAGAGTTCTGTGGAAGCTTGGCAAATGCTTTCAAAGAAAAGTGATTTTTCCTTGCCTCTGCTTAAGGTTACTGCAAGAGGGAACAATGTATACAGAGTTCACTGAAAACTAATCAAGTGTGTCAAGTTTCAAGCAGCTAGCACAAACCCTGTTTGATTTAGAGTTCCAACTGGGAGTATAGCTATTGGGGAAAACGAAGTGAAACCTAAAAATTCAAAGTGTTCCTGCAAATGAAAGCTTCAACCTAGAAGAACTAAATTTGGGGGTCCAAGTGAGAATGGAGTACCAATCTTTACCACCAAGTATCATCAAGATCGGGTGAAAAAAATACTTGCTGGGATTTCAATAAACTCAGAGTTCTGTGGAAGCTTGGCAAACGCTTTCAAATGGAATTAATTTTTTCTTGCCTCTACTTAGTGCTACTTAAAGAGGGAACAAAGCATAGAGAGGGCACTGATAACTAATTGAGTGTGTCAAGTTTCAAGCAAATAGCACAAACCCTGTTTGATTTAGAGTTCCAAGTGTATCTATCACTATAGGGGAAAATGAAGTGAAACCTAATATTTCAAAGTGTTCCTGCAAAGGAACACTTCAAACTAGAAGAACAAACTTTGGCGGGCCAAGTGCAACTGGACTAGTGCTACTTTCTTCAGCCAATCTTATTGATACATGGCAGGAATGATCGGAACTCAGGACGCACTTTCCTCTTCAAATTGCATTCTTTTAGGTTGAAACATTCATTTGCAGGAACACTTTGAATTTTTAAATTTCCTTTTGTTTCCCCCTATAGGGACACATGCAGTTGCAATTCTAAACCAAACACCGTTTTTGCTAAATGGTTGAAACTTGACACACCAAATTAGTTCTCAGTGCACTCTGCATCCTTTGTTCCCTCTTGTAGTAGCCCTAAGCAGAATCAAGGAAAAAAATCCCTAACCGAACCCTAAACCAAACTCTAACCCTAATTCTAAAACTAACCTTAAACCTAACCCTAAACCTAACCCAAACACGAACCCTAACATAAACCCTAAACCAAAATTTAAACCTAACACAAAACCTAACCCTAACCCTAACCCTAACCCTAAGCTAACCCTAACCCTAATATTAACCCATAGGCAAAACCAAACCTTATTGCTAATCCTAACCGTAATCCTATTGCTAAACCTAACCCTAACCCGAAACCTAACGTGAACCCTAACAGAAACCCTAAACCTAACTCTAACCCAAAGCCTAACACTAACCCTAACCCTAATCCTTACCCTAACTCTAACCCTAATCATAACCATAATTGTAACCCTAACACAAACCCTAACCCTAACACTAATCCTAACACAAACCCTAACCCTAACCATAACCATAACACTAACCGAAACCTATTCTTAACCCTAAACCTAACCTAACCCTAAACCTAAACCTAACCCTAAAACTAACCTTAACCCTAAACCTAAACCTAACTTTAACACTAACTCAAACCCTAATGCAAACCCTTAGCCTAAATCTAACCCTAACTCAAACCCTAACCCAATCCTAACCCTAACCCTAACCCTAACCCAAATCCTAACTGTGACTGAAACCCTAACCCTAACACAACCCCTAAACCAAACCCTAGCAAGAACCTTAACCCTAATCCTAAAACTAACCCTAACCTTAAAGCTAACCCTAACACAAATTCTAACCATAACCATAACGCTAGCCCTAACACTTACCGTAAACCTAAACCTAAACCTAACACAAACCCGAACACTAATCTTAACACTAGCCCTAAAACTAATCCTAATCCTAAACCTAACCCAAATCCTAACTCTAGCCGTAACCTTAACCCTGATCATAACTCTTACCCTAAATCTAACCCTAACACTAACACTAACATTATCCTTAAAACTAACCCTAACCCTACCCCTAAACCGTACATGAACCTTGACCCTAACCCAAACACTACCATAACACTAACCCTAACCCTAACATTTACCCTAACAGTTACCCTAACCCTAAGCCTAGTCCTAACCCTAACCCTAACACAAACCCTAACACTAACCATAACAAAACCCTAACTTAATACTAACACTAACCCTATCCTAACTCTAACCCTACCTTAACCTTAAACCCTAAAACTAACCTTAACATTAACCCTAACACTAACACTAAACCTAACCCTAACCCTAAATCAATCTCTAACACAAACCCTACCCCTACCCCTAACTCTAACCTAATTCTAACCATAACCCTAACCCGAATCCTAAATGTAACCATAACCCTAACCTGAACCAAAACCTTAACCTGAACACAATTCCAAAACCTAACCCTAATACTAACTCTAACCGTTACCCTAAACCTAACACTAACCCTAATGCTAACTCCAACCCTTACCTAATACTAAACTTAACTGTAACCCTAACCCTAACACTACCCCTAAATCGTTACCATAATCCTTTCAATAACTCTAACAATAACCTTAACCCTAACACTTACTCTATACTTAAACCTAACCCTAACTCTAACACTTACCTTAACCCTAAACCTAACCCTAACCCTTACACTAACCCTTACAGTTACCCTAATTCTAAACCTAACCCTAACACAAACCCTAACCCTAACCCTAAAATGAACCTTAACCCTAAATCTAAACCTAACCCTAACCCTAACCCTAAACAAACCCTAACCCTAAACATAACACTAACACTAATCCTAACCCTAAACCTAAACCTTTCACTCATCCTAACCCTAACTGTAACTGTAACACTAATACCAACTGTAACTCTAACCCTAACCCTAACACTTACCCTCAACCTATACCTAACCCTAACCCTAACCCTTACAATAACCCTAACAATAATCTTCAACCTAACACTTACTCTAACCTTAACCCTTTACCTAACACTTACCCTATCCCTAAACCTAACCCTAACCATAACACAAACCCTAACCCTTATCCTAACACTAATCCTAACTCAAATCCTAACCGTAACACTAAAATGAACCTTAAACCTACCCTAACCCTAACCCTAACCTACCATAAACCTAACCCTAAACATAAACCTTAACCCAACACTATCCTAATCCTAATCTGAAAACTAACCCTAACCTTAACCCTAAACCTGACACTAACTCTAACCCTAACCTTAACTCTAACCCCAACACTAAACCTAACCCAAACCATATAACTATACCTTACACTAATCCTAACCCTAATTCTAACACTAATACTAACTGTAACTCTAACCCTAACACTAACCCTAACTCTCACCATAAACCTAACCCTAAATCTGACACCAAACCTAACCATAACCCTTAAACTTACCCAACCCTAAACCTAAACCTAACTCTAACCCTAAACCTAATCCTAACCATAACACTAACAGTAACCCTAACACAAACCTAACCCTAATTATAACACTAACCCCAACCTAAACCTAACCCTAACCTAACCCTAACCCTAAACATAACACTAAAACTAAACTTAACCTAACCCTAAACTGAACCCTAAACCTAACACTAAATCTAACCCTAACCCTAACCCTAACAAAAACCCTAACCCTATCCCTAACTCTAACCCGAATTCAAAGCCTAAGCCTAACCCTTACACTAACCCTACCCCTAACA
This sequence comes from Marmota monax, assembly GCF_021218885.2. Taxonomy (NCBI): domain Eukaryota; kingdom Metazoa; phylum Chordata; class Mammalia; order Rodentia; family Sciuridae; genus Marmota; species Marmota monax. Next base: position 50,289 of record NW_026692213.1, read on the forward strand.
CTTAACACTAATTCTAACTGTAAATCTATCCCTAACCCTAACACTAACCCTAAACCTAACCCTAACATGAAAACCAACCCAAACCCTAATCGTAATTCTAACACTAACCTAAAAAATATCCCTAATCCCAACATTATCCCTAACTCTAACTCTAACACTGACACTTACCCTATTCCTAAATCTGACACTAACCCTGACACTAACCCTAACGCTAAGATGAACCATAATCCTAACCCTAACACTAAAAATAACCATAACCCTAACCCTAATCCTAACAGTAACCCTAAACCTAACTTTAACTCTAACACTAACTCTAACACTAACCCTAACCCTAATTCTAACCATAAATCTAAAACTTACCTTAACCCTAAACCTAACAACAACCCGAACACTTACCCTAAACCTAACCCTAAATTTAACCCTAACACAAACCCTTACTCTAACCATAAACTTAACCTAACCCTAACCCTAAGCCTAACCCTAACCCTAACACTAACCCTAACCCTAACTCAAAATATAACCATAACCCTAACACTAACTCTAACCGTTAAGGAACCCTAACCCTAACCCTAAACTAACACTAGCCATAACCCTAACCCTAACAATAACACTAAACCTAACACTAAACCCATTGCTAATTTTAACCCTAACCCTAACCCTGACACTAACACTAACCCTAACTGTAACACTAAACCTAAAACTAACCTTAATCCTAAGTCTATCGCTAACCCTAACTTTAACCCTAAACCTAAAACTAATGCTAACCCAAACACTAAACCTATCCTTAATCCTAACCCTAAATATAACACTAACAGTAACCCTAACCCTAATTTTAAACATAACCATAACCCTAATACGAACCCTAACACAGTCCCAAACCTATCCCTAACCCTAACCCTAAAACTAACCCTAACACTATTCCTAACCCAAATACTAACACTATCATTAATTCTATCCCTAACACTATTCCTACTCTGAAACCTAATCTAACACTAACCCTGACCCAAACACTAACATTAACCCTAACACTAACACTAACCTAACCCTAAACAAAACCCTAAATCTAACCCTAATCCTTTCTGTAACCCTAACACTAACCCTAAACCTAACCTTAAATTAAATCCTAACCCTAACCCTAAAAAAACCCTAACTATAACCAACACACTAAAACTAACCCTAAATTCAACCCTAACTTTAAAACTAACACTAACCCTATTTCTAACCCTTTGGCTAACACTAACCATAACCCTAAAACTAACACTAACACTAACCCTAAACCTAACCCTAACCCTAATCGTAACACTAACCAAAACCCTAACTCTAATACTAAATCTAAACCTATCCCTAACCCTAAAATTATCCTTAATCCTAATCCTAACCCTAACTCAAACACTAACACCAAACCTAAACCTAAACCTAACCCTAACACTCATGCTAAACCTAACCCTAACATGAACCCTAACCCTAACCCTAAAACTTACCCTAACTGTAGACATAACCCTAACACTAACCCTAATCCTAACACTAAAATTATACCTAACCCTAACCCTTACACTAAACATAACATTAACCTAATCCTAACACTACCCCTAACACTAACTCTAACACAAATTTTAACACTAACACTAACCCTAAATAAAAACCTAATCCTAACCGTAACCCTAGCCCTAACCCTAACCCAAACCAAACCATCACTCAAACCCTAACCCTAACCCTAACACTAAACCTAACCTTAACATGCACTCTGACACTAAACCTAACCCAAACCCTAACACTAACCCTAACCCTAACCCTAACATTAACCATAACACTATCCCTAAACCTAACCTTAACCCTAACATTAATCCTAACTCTAACTCTAAACCTAACACTATGATGAACCTTACCCCTAACCATAACACTAATGCTAACCCTAACCCTAACCCTAAACCTAACCCTAACACTAATTCTAAACCTATCACTAACCATAAACCTAACACTAATCCTTACACTAACACTAACCCTCACTCTTACCCTAGCAGAAAACCTAACACTAACCCTAACTGTAACACTAACCCTAATGCAAACCCTAACATTAACACTAATCCTAACAATAACTCTAATCCTTAAGGTAATCCTAAAACTAACACTAACCATAACCTTAATCCCAATACAAACTTTAACCCTAACCCTAACGCTAATCCTAACCACAACACTAACCCTAACACTAATTATAATCCCAACACAAACAATAACCCTAAACCTAACAGTAACCCTAACCCATACACTAAAACTAACACTAATTGTAACCATAATCCTAATCCTAACCCTAAAACTTACTCTAACCCTAATTCTAACCCTAACAATAATGTTAAACCTAACCCTAACCCTAACACTAACCCTAGCCCTAACCCTAACTGAAATTCTAACTTCAACCCTAACCCTAATCCTAACCATAACACAAACCCTAACCCTAAGCATAACGGAAACCTAACCCTAACCAAAACCTAGCACTAACACAAACCCTTAATCTATCCCTAATACTAACCCTAAACCTATCCCTAACACTAACCATACCCTAATCTTAACCCTAATGGTAAGAAAATCCTTAACCCTAATCCTATCAATAACACTAACCCTAAAACCATCCCTAACCCTAACACTAAACTTAACCCTAATCTTAACCCAACATTAACAATAACCCTAACCCTAACCATAAACATAACCCAAACACAAACCCTAAACCCAATCATAATCCTAACCCTAACACTCTTACCCTAATCTTAACCCTAACCTAACACTAACCCTAAGCCTCACCTTAACCCTAACCCTAACCCTAACACTAACTCTAAATCTAATTCTAAAACTGTCCCTAAACCTAACTCTAACACTTTCCCAAACACTAATCCTACCCCTAACCCTAACCCTAACCCTAAACCTAACATAACTCTAACTCTCATCCTAAACCTTATCGTAACCCAAACTATAACACTAACCATAACCCCAACACAAACCCTAACCCTAAACCTAACACTAACCCTAACACTAACCCTAACCCTACCTCTAACACTAAAACTAACTCTAATTGTAACCATAACCCTAACTCTAACCCTAACCCTAAAACTTATGTTAACCCTAATTCTAACCCTAACCCTAACATTAAACCTAAACCTAATTCTAATACTAACCCTAACCCTAAACCTAATCAAAATTATAACCCCTACCCTAACCCTAACTCTAACCCTAACTGTAACAAAAAACCTAACCCGAACCCTAATCATAACCAAAACCTGACCCTACCCAAAACCTAACCTAACACTAACCCAAACACTTACCCTATCCCTAACACTAACCCTAACCTTAAACTTATCCCTATCACTAACCTCACCCTATCCTTAAACCTAACGGTTAGAAATACCTTAACCCTTAACATAACAATAATATTAACCATAAAATTCTCCCTATCTCTAACACTAATCCTAACCCTAAACTTAACTCAAACACTAACAATAACCCTAACACTAACCCTAACCTAACCCAAACACAAATTCTAAACCTAACCCTAACCCTAACCCTAACTCTATCTCTAACCCTAACCCTAACCCTACCCTAACACTAACCCAGAGCCTCAACTTAACTCTAACCCTAACACTAACCCTAACCCTAATTCTAACACTATCCCTAAGCCTAACCCTAATACTAACCCCAAAACTAATCCTAACACTAACCTTAACCCTAAACATAACCCTAACCCAAATCATAAACCTAACCCTAAACCTAACACCAACACTAATCTTAAACCTAACACGAACCTTAACCCTAACCCTAACCCTTACCATCAAACTAACCATAAACCTAACACTAAACCCATCCTTAACCCTAACCCTAACCCTAACATTAAACCTAACACTAACCCTAAACCTAACCCCAACCCTAAGCCTAAAGTAACCCTAACCATAATGATAACCATAATCCTAACACAAACCCTAACTCAAAACATAACCCTAACCCTAACATAATAGTAACCCTAACTGTTTCCTCACTTTAAACCTAACTGTAATCCTAACATTAAACCTAACACTAACCTTAGCCCTAACACTAACACTAACCCTAACCCTAACCCTAACCCTAACACTAACCCTAAACTCAACCATATCCCTATTACTAACTCAAACCCTAACCCTAACCCTAACCCTAACTCTATCCCTAACCCTAACCTTAAACCCGACACTAACACTAACCCTAACCCTAACACTAACACTAACCCTAAACCTAACTCTAACCCTAACCCTAATGTAACCCTAACCCTAACCCTAAAAAAACCCTAAACCATACCCTAACCCTAATCTTACCCTAACCCCAACCTTACATAACCCTAACCGTAACCCTAACTCTAAAACTAACACTAATTCAAACCCAAATCTTAACACTAACCCTTACCCCAAACCTAACCCTATTCTAACCTAACCCTAACCCGAAACCTAACACTAAACTTAACTCTACCTATACCCTAAGACTAACATTAACCCTAATTCTAACCCTAACCGTAACCCTAACACTAACCCTAAGCCTCACTCTATACCTAACACTAACCATAAAACTATCCTTAACCCTGACCCTAACACAAACCCTAAACCTAATTCTAACCCTATCACAAATGATTACTCTAACACAAACACTAATTCAAATACTAACCCTAATGCTAAAACTAACTCTATGACTAATCCTAACCCTAACGTTAAACCTAGCCTTGATCCTAACCATAACCCCAACCCTAAACCTAACCCTTATCTAAATATAACTGTAACCCTAACCCTAACAATAAAACTAACCTAAACCCTAATCTGAATCCTAACCCTAACTCTCAGCGTAACCCTAACCCTAATGTAACCCTAACCCTAACCCTAATTTTAATACTAACACAAACCATAACACAAACCATAACCCTATACCTAACCTAACCCTAAACCTAACCCTTACATAACCCTAACCCTTACCCTCACCCAAAACCTAACACTAACCCGCCCCTAACTCTAATGCTAAACCTAATACTAACTCTAATTCAAACACTAACACTAACCCTAAACCTAACTATAACCTTAACCGAAACACTAATGCTAACTCTAACCCTAACCTTAACACTAACCATAACACTAACTCTAACCCTAACACGAACCCTAACTCTAACCCTAACCACAACCTAAACACTAGACATAACCCTAACAGTTAACCTAATCCTAAACCTAAACCTAACCCTAATTTTAACCCTAACCATAACACTAACCTAACACTAACACTAACCCTAACCCTAACCCTAACTCTAACCGTCATCCTAATCCAAAACCTAACACTAACCCTAACCCTATCCCTAACATGAACCTTTATCCTATAACCCGAACACAACCCTAACACTAACACTCTCAGGAATAGTTACCCTAATCAAACATAATACTAACCCTAAACTAAACACTAACCTTAACCTAACTCTAACCCTAACCCTAACCACAACCCTAATCCTAATCCTAAAGCTAACCCTCAACATAACCCTTACCCTAATCCAAATACTAACCATAACTCAAACACTAAACCTAACCTTAACCCATATCCTAAATGTGACTCTAAACCTAACCCTTATCCTAACCCTAACCCTAACACTAAATATAAATCCATCCCAAACACTAACCCTAAACATAACTCTAACCCTAATCTTAATCATAACACTAAACCTAACCCTCATCCTAACACTAACCCTAACCCTAAACCTAACCCTAACACTAACCCTAACACCCTAAAACTAAACCTAATAAAATCCTTAACCTTAATCCTAAAATGAACCATAAATCTCACCCTAACCCTAATTTAACCAAACCCTAACCCTAACCTAACACTAATCTTAACCCTAACCCTAACCCTAATACTAATCTTAAACCTAACCCTTACCCTAACCCTAACCCTAACCCTAATCCTAACCTTTATCATAACCCCAACTGTAACCCCAACTCAAACCTTAATCCTAAAGCTAAAACTAACCTAAAACCTAACCTAACTCTAACGTAACCCTAACCCTAAAACTAAAACTACCTCTGACCTTAACCCTAACCCTAAACCAAAATTTTACCCTAACCCTAACCATAACCCTAACACTAAACATAACCATAATCCTAACTGAAACCATAAACCTAACCCTTACTCTAACCCTAACAGCAAACCTATCCCTAATGCTAACACTAACCCTAACACTAACACTAACCCTAACTTTAACTCTAACACTAACCATAACCCTAAAACTAACCCTAACCCTACTATTAACACTAACAATAACCCTAATCCTAAACCTAACTCTAACTCTCACCCTAATTCTAACCATAAGCTAACACTAAACCTAACCCTAATCCTTACAATAAACCTTAACCTAAATAAAAGCCTAAACATAACACTAACCCTAACCCAAACCTTAAAACTAAAGGTAACACTAACCCTAACCTTAACTTTAACATGAACCCTAAACCTAATCCTAATCCTAACCTAAACCTAATCCTAAACCTAACCCTAACACTAACCCTAACCCTAACCCTGACCCTATCTTAAACTCTAACTCACCTAACTCTAACCCTAATCCTAACCGAAACCAGAACCTTAAATATAATCCTAAGAGTAACCCTAAGACAAATCCTAACCTTAAAGCTAAACCTAACCCTAACCCTAAAACTTACCTTAACTTTTATGCTAACCCTAAACCTAACACTAACCCTAACCCTAACCCTAAACCTAAACCTAATCCTAACCATAACACTAACCCTAACCCTAATCCTAACCCTATCCCTAACCCTAACTCTAACCCTATTCCTAACGTATCACTAACACTAACCCTAACTCTATCCCTTAACCTAAACCCAACCCTGACCCTAACTCTAATAATAACCCTAACCTTATCCTAACCCTAACCCTAACACTAACCTTAGCCTTAACCCTAACACTAACCCTAAACCTAACCCCAACACAAACCCTAAAACTTACCCTAACACAAACCCTAACACTAACAGGAACTTTAACTCGAACACCAATGCTAGTCCTAAACCTAAACCTAATCCTAACAATAACCCTAATCCTAACTCTATCACTAACCCTAACACTTACCCTAACCCTAACCCTAACCTAACACTAACCCTAAGCCTCACCATAACCGTAACCATAACCCTAACACTAACCCTAAATCTAACCCTACATGAACACTAAATCTAAGTCAACACTAACCACAAAACTAAACTTAACCATAACCCCAAACGTAACAATAACCCTAACTCTAACCTGAAACCTAACCCTTACACTAACCATAACCCTAACTCTAAAATGAATCCTAACCATAACTGTAAACCTAACACTAACACTCACCCTAACCCTAAAACTAACCATAACCCTAACATTAAACTTAAACCTAACCCAAACCCTAACCCTAACACTAACTCTAATGCTAACTCTAACCTAACCCTAACCCTAACCCTAAAACTAACGTTACCCTAACACCAAACCTAACCATAAACCTAACACAAACCCTATAGCAAAATATAACCCTAACCATAACCTAACACTAACCCTAACCCTTAGCTAACCCTAACCCTAACACGAACACTAACCCTAACCCTAATCTAAAACTAACCATAAACCCAACACTAACCCTGTCACTAACCCTAAACCTAACCCTAACCCTAACTCTAACACTATCCCTAACTCTAACACTATACCTAACCTACCCATAACTCTAACACTATACCTAACCTACCCATAACCATAAAACTAACCCTAACCATAACCCTACACCTCACTCTAACCCTCTTCCTAAACATAACCCTACCTGTAACAGTAACCCTAACTCTAACCCTAACACTAACCCTAAATCTATGTATAAAACTAACCCAAACACTAATCCTAAACCTAAACATAACCCTAAACGTAACACTAACCCTAAACCTAATCCTAACACTAAAACTATCTTTTAACCCATCCCTTACAGAAAACCTAAACCTAAACCTTACCCTAACACAAACCATAATTTTACCATAACACTAACCTAACACTAAACATAACCCTAACCCTATCGCTAATTCTAAAACTAACCCTAACCCTAACCTGAACCCTAACCCTAACTCTAACCCAAAAACTAACATTAACCCTAACTCTAACCCTAACATTAACCAAACCCTAACCCTACCGTAACACTAATTCTATCCCTAACCCTAACCATAAAAGTTACCCTAAACATACCCCTAACCCTAACACTATCCCTAACTTTAACTCTTACACTAACACCAAAACATACACTAAACCTTACCCTAAACTTAACCCTCACACTAACCTTAACCCTAACAAAAACCCTAACCCTAACCCTAAAACTAACCCTAACACTAACTCTATCCAACCCGTAACCCTAAAACTAACCCTAAGCCTAATCCTAAGCTTCATCCTAACTCTAATCCTAACCATAACTGTAACACTAATCCTATCACTAACCCAACAGAAACCCTAAACCTAAACCTTACCCTAACACAAAACATATTCCTGAACCTAACACTAATATTAACACTAACCATAATCCTAAATCTAACTCTAAACTAACTCTAAACCTAACCCAAACCCTAACTCTAAATGTAAAGCTAAAACTAACCCTAATCATAACCCTAATCCTAATTCCAAAACTAACTCTAACACTAACTTTAACCCTAACCATAACACTAACCCTAACCTTAACCCTAGCCCTATCCTTAAACCTATCCCTAACCCTAACACTATACCTAACCCTTACCCTAACACAAACACTAAAGGTAACCCAAAACTTAATCCTATCCCAACACTATCCCTGACCCTCACACTATCACGAACCTTATACCTAACACTAAAACGAACCCTAAACCTAACCCTTACACTAACCCTAATGCTCACCATAATCTTAACCCTAATCCTAAAACCAACACTAAACATAACACTAACAATAACCCTAACCTTAACCCTAAATCTATCACTAACCATAACCCTAACACTTACATGAAATCCAAATATAAACCTAACACTAAACTGAACCCTAAACCTAACCCTAACACTAAACCTAAACCTAATCCTAACCCTAACACTAATCCTAACCCTAACCCTAACCATAACCCTAAACCTGAACTAACCCTAGCACTAACCCTAACCCTAAACCTAAAATTATCCCTAACTCTAACCCTAAATCAAACCCTAATTCCAAACACAACCCTAACCCTAACCCTTACTGAAACATAATATTAACACTAATGATAAAAATAACCCTTAACCCGAACCCTAACCCTAACTCTCATCCTAATGCTAACCCTAAAACTAACATTAGCCCTAGTCATAACCCTAACCCTAACTTAAACCTAACATTATCCCTAATCTTAACCCTAACATGAATCTTAACCCTAACCCTAACGTAATCCTATACCTAACCCTATTTCTAACACTAAACCTAACCTTAATATTAACCCTACCCTAACACTAACTCTAACCGTAAACCTAACACTAACCTAACACTAATCGTAACCCTAACCCTAACTCAAACCCTAATCCTTACCATAACCATAACACTAACCATAACCCTAAACCTAACCCTAACCTTAAAACTCACTCTAACCCTAACACTAAACCTAAACCTAACCCTAACAATAAACCTAACCATAACCTTAACACTAACCCTAAACCTAATATAAACCTTACCCCAACACTAATCCTAAACTTTACCATGACCCTAACTGTAACACTAACACTAAGCCTCACACTAAAGTTAAACACAAACCTAACACAAAGCCTAATCCTAAACATAACACGAATTCTAACACTAAACCTAACACTAACCCTAACCCGAACACTAACCCTAATCTAACCCTAACCCTAACACTAAACCTAAACCTACCTCTAACCCTAACACTAACCCTAAACCTAACACAAATCCTGACCTAACCCTAACCCTAACCCTTACCTAACAATAACATAACCCTAACTCTAACCCTTACCTAACCCTAACCCTAAACCTAACACTTACGCTAACTCTATAACTAACCCTAAGCCTAAACCTAATCCTAAACCTAACATGAACCATAACACTATCCCTAACACTAACGCTAACACTAACCCTAAACCTCACTCTAACCCTAACACTAACCCTAACCCTAAAATTAACACTAACACTAACCCTAACCCTTACACTAATTCTAACACTAATACTAAATTTATTGCTAACCAGAACCCTAACCCTAAACATAACACTAATCCTAATTTTAACCCTAATTGAATCACTAACCCATACCTATCTCTAACCATAACACTATTCCTAATCCTAAACCTAAACATAATCCTAACACTAATCCTAACCCTAAATTTAACCCTACCACTATCCCTAACAATAATCCTAACCCTAATGCTAACCCTAACCCTAATCCTAACACTAACCCTAACTTACTCCTAACGTGAACCCTAATCCTAACCCTACCACTAATGATAATCCTAACTGTAACCCTAATGCTGACACTAACCCTAAATCTAACCCTAAACCAAATGCTATCCCTATCTCTAACCATAACACTAACACTAACCCTAACCCTAACCCTAAACCTGAACCTAAACCTAACCCTCACCCTAACCCTAACACAAACACTAACCCTAACCCTAACCCTAAGTAAACCTAACCCTAACCCTAACACTAACATGAATCCTAACCCACACTCTAACCCTACCATAACACAAACCTTAACCTAAACCTCACTGAAACATAACCCTAACCATAAACCTAAATGTAACCCTAACCCTAATCCTAATCATAACACTAACCCTAAACCTAACACTAAACTTAACCCTAACCCTAACCCTAAGCCTAACACTCACCAAAACCCTAACCCTAACAGTAACACTAACTCTAATCATAACCCTTACCCTAACCCTAAACCTTACCTTAACCCTAATCCTAACACTAACACTAACCCTAACCCTAACCCTAACATTAACCCTAACACTAACCCTAACCCTAACCTAACCCTAACCATAACACAAACCCTAACCCTAACCATAACTGTAACCCTAAACTTACCCTAAACATAACACTAACCCTACACTAACCCTAATCATAAAACTAACCCTAAATCTAACCATTATTCTAACCCTAAACCTAACCCAAACACTAACTCAAACCCTAAAACTAACCGTAACCCTAACCCTAATCCTAAACATTACACTAACCCTAATCCTAACTCTAACACAAACTCTATCTCTAACCCAAACAGTGACCCCAAACTTATCCTAAACCTAACCCTAACCCTAACCCTAAACCTGACCCTAACAATAACAGTAAACCTAACCCAAAATCTAACACAAACCACAATCCTAACCCTAATCTTAACCATAACACTAACCGTAACCCTAACCCTAACCCTTACCTAACCCTAACAGTAACACTAACCTTAACAATAAATCAACCCTAAACCTAACCTGAAACCTAAACTGAACCCTAACCCTAACACTAAACCAAAGCCTAACCCTATCCCTAATCCTAATCCTTACATTAAAACTAAGCCTAACTCTAAACCTGACATTACCCCAATCCTAACCCTAACTCTAAACCTAAACCTAATTATAATGCTAAACCAAACACTAACACTAACCCTTACTGTAACCCTAAGACTTACCCTAAACTAACCCTAAACCTAAACTAACACTAATCCTAACCCTAACCCTAACACGAACCCTAAGCCAAACCCTATCCCTTAACTAAATCTAACCCTAACCCTATCCTTAACATGTACCCTAAACCCAAACCTAACCCCAATGCTAACACTAACCCTAAATCTTATTCTAAGCCTAACTTAACCCTAATCCTAACACTAACCCTAAACTTAACCCTAACATTCACCCTAACCCTAACACTAACACTAACTCTAATTATAACCCTAAACCTAAACATAAACCTTATCCTAATGCTAAACCTAACCCTAACCCTAACCCAAACTTTAACCCTAACACTCTGCCTAACACTAACACTAACCCTAACCCTAAACCTAAACCTAACCCTAAACCTACACCTAAACCTAACACTAAACATAACATAAACCATAAACTTAACCACAACCCTGACCCTAACCTTACCCTAATCCTAATCTTAAATTTACAGTAACACTAACACTAACTCTAATCCTAACCTTAACCCAAACAGTAACACTAACCCTATCACTAACCCACACCCTAACCCCAAACCTAACACTAAGCCTAACCCTAACTCTAACACGAACTCTAACCCGAACCCTAAAACTAATTCTAACCCAAACCCTAACCCTAATCTTAAACCTAAACCTAACCCTAATACTAATCCTAACCCTAAACTGAAAACTAACCCTAACTCTAACCCTAACCCTATCACTAAACCTAACCGTAACAGTAACCCTAACCCTAAGTCAAAACCTAACCTAAACCTAACACTAACAGTAACCCTAACTGTAGCCCTAACACCCTAACCCTAACCTAACCCTAATTCTATCCCTAATTCTAACACAAACCATAATTCTAATTCTAACCATAACTCTAACATTAACTCTAACCCAACACTAATTCTAACCCTAACCCTTACCCTAACCTAAACCCTAACCCCAAACCTAAACCGAACCCTTACACAACCCCTAACCCTAACCCAAAACCTAAACTGAACCCTTACACAACCCCTAACCCTAACCCTAAACCTAACACTTACTTTAAAACTAACCCTAACCATAAACCTTACTTTTAAACTAACCCTAACACTTACCCTAAACCTAATCCTAAACCTTACCCTAACACTAACCTTAACCCTAAACCTAACTCTAAATCTAACCCTAACCCTAACACTAAACCTAACTCTTAAACTAACCCTAACACTTTACATAACCCAAATCCTAACCCTTACCATAACTAACCCTAAATGTAACCCTAACACTAAAACTTACCCGAAACCCTTTCCTGAACCTAACACTAACCCTAACTTTAACCCTAACCCTTACCATAACCATAACACTAAACCTAACTTTAAAACTAACCCTAACACTAACCCTAACCCTAAAACTAACAATAACCCTAACCCTAAGATGAACCAAAACCGTAACCCAAACACTAACCCTTAATGTAACACTAACCCTAACCCTAACCCAAACCCTAACACTAATCCTAACACTAAAACTAAACCTAACACTAACCCTAACCCTAACACTAACCCTAATGCAATCCTTAACACTAACAGTAACACTAACCCTAACCTTAACACTAACACAAATTCTATCCCTACACCTAACATGAAACCTAACCCTAACCCAAACCATAACCATAATCCTAACCCTAACCCTAATCCTGAATGTAACCCTAACCCTAAACCTAACACAAACACTAACACTAACCCTATCACTAACCCTAACCCTACCTTTAACCCAAAGCCTAACCCTAACACTAACCCTAACCTTAACACTAACACAAACCATAACCCTAAACCTAACATGAAACCTAACCCTAACCCAAACCATAACTGTAATCCTAACCCTAACCCTAATCCTAAATGTAACCCTAACTCTAACACTAACCCTAAACCTAACACAAACCCTAACACTAACCCTATCACTAACCCTAACCCTAACTTTAGCCCAAAGCCTAACCCTAACACTAACCCTAACCTTAACACTAACCTAAACCCTAACCCTAAACCTAACATGAAACATATCCCTAAACCTAACCCTAACCCTAACAGTAATCCTAAACCTAACCCTAATCCTAAATGTAACCCTAACTCTAACACTAACCCTAAACCTAACACAAACCCTAATACTAACCCTAACCTTAACCCTAACACAAATCCTAACCTAACCCTAACACTAATCCCAACACTAACCCAAACCCTAACCCTAACCCTAACACTAACCTAACCCTAACCTTAACCCTAACCCTAACAATAAACTAACCTAACCCTAACTAATAACCCTAACCTTAAACATAACCCTAACGCTATCTCTAAACCTACCGCTAACCCTAACAGTATTCGTAACCCTAACCCTAACACTAACACTAACAATAAGCCTAACCCTAATGCTAACCCTAACCCTAATCCTAACACTAACCCTAACCCTAACCCTAACCTAACCCTAATCCTAAACCTAACCACTAAACCTAACTTAACCCTAACACTGAACCCTAACCTAACACTAACCCTAACTCAACACTAACCTAACTCTAACCATAACCCTAACACTAACCCTAACCCTAACCTAAACCTAACCTAAACCTAACCTCACCTAACCCTAACACTAAACCTAACCTAACCCTAACTATAAACCTAACCCTAACCCTAACACTAACACTAACCTAACCCAAACTCTAACCTAACCCTAACACTAAACCTAACCTAACCTAACACTAACCATAACCCTAACCCTAACACCTAACTTTAAACCTAACCCTAATCCTATCTAACCTAACCCTAACCTAACCTAACCTTAACCCTAACCCTAACCCTAAGCCTAACACTAACCAAACCCTAACCCTAACACTAACACTAACCCTAATCTAACCCTAACCCTAACCCTAACACTAACTTAACCCTAACCCTAACACTAACCTAAACCTATCACTAACCCTAACACTATCCTAACCCTAACCTAACCCTAACCTAACCCTAACATAAACCTAACCCTAACCCTAACACTAACCTAACCTAAACTAACCCTAACATAACCCTAACCCTAACTCTAACACTAACCCTAACCTAAACTAACCCTAACTCTAACCCTAACACTAACCCTAACACTACTCTAACCCTAACCCTAACACTAACCTAACCTAAATCTAACTCTAACACTAACCCTAACCTAACTCTAACACATAACACTATCCTAACCCTAACCCAAATTAATCCTAACCTAACCCTAACCTAACCCTAACCCTAACCCTAACCCTAACCTAACCCTAACACTAATCCTAACCCTAACCACTAACCTAACCCTAATCTAACCATAACACTAACCGTAACCCTAACCCTAACCTACCTAACCATAACACTATACCCTAAATCTAACCCTAACCCTAACCTAACCTAAACCTAACCTAACCCTAACACTAACCATAACCTAACCCTAACCTAACCTAACCTAACATTAACACTAACCTAACTCTAACCTGACACTAACCCTAACCTAACCCTAACCTAACCTAAACTTATAACCTAACCAAACACTAACACTAACCCTTAACTAACCCTAAGCTAACCCTAACCTAACCCTAACCTAACCTAACACTAATCCTAACCCTAACCCTAACACAACCTAACCTAAACCTATCCTAACACTAACCCTAACCCTATCCTAACATAACCTAACCTAAACCTAACCCTAACCCTAACACTAACCCTAAACTATCTAACCTAACACTAACCCTAACCTAACACTAACCCTAAACTAACCCTAACATAACCCTAACCCTAACACTAACACTAACTCTAATCTAACCCTAAACCTAACCTAAACTTACCCTAATCCTAACCCTAACCCTAACCCTAACCTAACCTTAACCTAACACTACCCTAACACTAACCCTAACACTAACCCTAACCCTAACACTAACCCTAACCCTACACCTAACCTAACACTAAACTAACCTAAACCTAACTACCAAACCCTAACCCTAACCTACCCTAATCCTAACTTAATACGTAACCCTAACTCTAACCCTAAACCTAACCAAACTAACACTAACCCTAACACTAACCCAACCCTAACCCTAAACCTAACACTAACCTAACCCTAACTCTAACCCTAACTCTAACCCTAACACTAAACTAACCTAACCCTAACCCTAACCCTAATCTAACCTAAACCTAACCCTAACCTAATCCTAACCCTAACCTAAACTAACCCTAACTCTAACCCTAACCCTAACACTAACCTAACCTAACACTAACCCTAACCCTAAGTCAAACCTAACCTAACCTAACACTAACACTAACCCTAACTTAACCTAAACCCTAACCTAACCTAACCCTAATCTAACCCTAATTCTAACACTAACCCTAACACTAACCCTAACTATAACACTAACTCTAACCCTAACACTAATATAACCCTAACCCTAACCCTAACCTAACCCTAACCTAAACCTAACCTAACCCTAACACTAACCCTAACCCTAACCCTAACCCTAACCTAAACCTTACACTAACCCTAACCCTAACCCTAAACCTAACTTACTAACACTAACCCTAACCTAAACCTATCTAAACTAACCCTAACACTAACCTAAACCTAATCCTAAACCTAACCCTAACACTAACCTAACCCTAAACCTAACCTAAATCTAACCCTAACCCTAACACTAAACCTAACCTAACCTAACCCTAACACTTACTAACCCTAACCTAACCCTAACCTAACTAACCCTAACTCTAACCCTAACACTAAACTTACCCTAACCCTATCCTAACCTAACACTAACCCTAACTTAACCCTAACCCTAACCTAACCATAACACTAAACCTAACTTAAACCTAACCCTAACACTAACACTAACCCTAACACTAACACTAACCCTAACCCTAACCTAACCTAAACCTAACCCTAACACTAACCCTAACTTAACCCTAACCCTAACCCTAACCCTAATCTAACCTAACCCTAACACTAACACTAAACCTAACACTAACCCTAACCCTAACACTAACCCTAACTCCTAACCTAACACTAACCTAACCCTAAACTTAACCCTAACACTAACTCTAACCCTAACCTAACCTAACCTAACCCTAACCCTAACCTAAACCTAATCCTACCCTAACCCTAACTATAACCCTAACCCTAAACCTAACACTAACACTAACACTAACCCTAACACTAACCCTAACCCTAACCTTAACCCTAAACCTAACCCTAACACTAACCCTAACCTTAACACTAACACTAACCTAACCTAAACCTAACTAACCTAACCCTAACCCTAAACATAACACTAATCCTAACCTAACCCTAATCCTAACACTAACCCTAACTCTAACACTAACCTAACCTAACCTAACCCTAACACTAACCCTAACACTAACCCTAACCCTAACTTTAACCCTACCCTAACCCTAACACTAACTCTAACCCTAACACTAACCCTAAACATAACCCTAAACCTAACACTAAACCTAACCCTAAACCTAACCTAACCCTAACCCTAACCCTAACTCTAACCCTAATACTAACAGTAAGGCTAACCCTAAACCTAAACCAAACACAAAACCTAATACTAACCCTAACCTTAACCCTAACACAAATCCTAACCTAACCCTAACACTAATCCCAACACTAACCCAAACCCTAACCCTAACCCTAACACTAACCCAAACCCTAACCTTAACCCTAACCCTTACATTTAAACTAAACCTAATCCTTCACTGAAACATAAAACTAACCCTAACCTTAACCATAACCCTAACACTATCTCTAAACCTACCCCTAACCCTAACACTATTCGTAACCCTAACCCTAACACTAACACTAACAATAAGCCTAACCCTAACGCTAACCCTAACCCTAATCCTAACACTAACCCTAACTTACTCCTAACGTGAACCCTAATCCTAACCCTACCACTAATGATAATCCTAACTGTAACCCTAATGCTGACACTAACCCTAAATCTAACCCTAACCCAAATGCTATCCCTATCTCTAACCATAACACTAACACTAACCCTAACCCTAACCCTAAACCTGAACCTAAACCTAACCCTCACCCTAACCCTAACACAAACACTAACCCTAACCCTAACCCTAAGTAAACCTAACCCTAACCCTAACACTAACATGAATCCTAACCCAAACTCTAACCCTACCCTAACACAAACCTTAACCTAAACCTCACTGTAACATAACCCTAACCATAAACCTAAATGTAACCCTAACCCTAATCCTAATCATAACACTAACCCTAAACCTAACACTAAACTTAACCCTAACCCTAGCCCTAAGCCTAACACTCACCAAAACCCTAACCCTAACAGTAACACTAACTCTAATCATAACCCTTACCCTAACCCTAAACCTTAACTTAACCCTAATCCTAACACTAACACTAACCCTAACCCTAACCCTAACATTAACCCTAACACTAACCCTAACCCTAACCTAACCCTAACCATAACACAAACCCTAACCCTAACCATAACTGTAACCCTAAACTTACCCTAACCCTAACAATAACCCTACACTAACCCTAATCATAAAACTAACCCTAAATCTAACCATTATTCTAACCCTAAACCTAACCCAAACACTAACTCAAACCCTAAAACTAACCGTAACCCTAACCCTAATCCTAAACATTACACTAACCCTAATCCTAACTCTAACACAAACTCTATCTCTAACCCAAACAGTGACCCCAACCTTATCCTAAACCTAACCCTAACCCTAACCCTAAACCTGACCCTAACACTAACACTAACCCTAACCCGAAATCTAACACAAACCACAATCCTAACCCTAATCTTAACCATAACACTAACCGTAACCCTAACCCTAACCCTTACCTAACCCTAACAGTAACACTAACCTTAACAATAAATCAACCCTAAACCTAACCTGAAACCTAAACTGAACCCTAACCCTAACACTAAACCAAAGCCTAACCCTATCCCTAATCCTAATCCTTACATTAAAACTAAGCCTAACTCTAAACCTGACATTACCCCAATCCTAACCCTAACTCTAAACCTAAACCTAATTATAATGCTAAACCAAACACTAACACTAACCCTTACTGTAACCCTAAGACTTACCCTAAACTAACCCTAAACCTAAACTAACACTAATCCTAACCCTAACCCTAACACGAACCCTAAGCCAAACCCTATCCCTTAACTAAATCTAACCCTAACCCTATCCTTAACATGAACCCTAAACCCAAACCTAACCCCAATGCTAACACTAACCCTAAATCTTATTCTAAGCCTAACTTAACCCTAATCCTAACACTAACCCTAAACTTAACCCTAACATTCACCCTAACCCTAACACTAACACTAACTCTAATTATAACCCTAAACCTAAACCTAAACCTTATCCTAATGCTAAACCTAACCCTAACCCTAACCTGAACTTTAACCCTAACACTCTGCCTAACACTAACACTAACCCTAACCCTAAACCTAAACCTAACCCTAAACCTACACCTAAACCTAACACTAAACATAACATAAACCATAAACTTAACCACAACCCTGACCCTAACCTTACCCTAATCCTAATCTTAAATTTACAGTAACACTAACACTAACTCTAATCCTAACCTTAACCCAAACAGTAACACTAACCCTATCACTAACCCACACCCTAACCCCAAACCTAACACTAAGCCTAACCCTAACTCTAACACGAACTCTAACCCGAACCCTAAAACTAATTCTAACCCGAACCCTAACCCTAATCTTAAACCTAAACCTAACCCTAATACTAATCCTAACCCTAAACTGAAAACTAACCCTAACTCTAACCCTAACCCTATCACTAAACCTAACCGTAACAGTAACCCTAACCCTAAGTCAAAACCTAACCTAAACCTAACACTAACAGTAACCCTAACTGTAGCCCTAACACCCTAACCCTAACCTAACCCTAATTCTATCCCTAATTCTAACACAAACCATAATTCTAATTCTAACCATAACTCTAACATTAACTCTAACCCAACACTAATTCTAACCCTAACCCTTACCCTAACCTAAACCCTAACCCCAAACCTAAACCGAACCCTTACACAACCCCTAACCCTAACCCAAAACCTAAACCGAAACCTTACACAACCCCTAACCCTAACCCTAAACCTAACACTTACTTTAAAACTAACCCTAACCATAAACCTTATTCTTAAACTAACCCTAACACTTACCCTAAACCTAATCCTAAACCTTACCCTAACACTAACCTTAACCCTAAACCTAACTCTAAATCTAACCCTAACCCTAACACTAAACCTAACTCTTAAACTAACCCTAACACTTTACATAACCCAAATCCTAACCCTTACCATAACTAACCCTAAATGTAACCCTAACACTAAAACTTACCCAAAACCCTTTCCTGAACCTAACACTAACCCTAACTTTAACCCTAACCCTTACCATAACCATAACACTAAACCTAACTTTAAAACTAACCCTAACACTAACCCTAACCCTAAAACTAACAATAACCCTAACCCTAAGATGAACCAAAACCGTAACCCAAACACTAACCCTTAATGTAACACTAACCCTAACCCTAACCCAATCAATAACACTAATCCTAACACTAAAACTAAACCTAACACTAACCCTAACCCTAACACTAACCCTAATGCAATCCTTAACACTAACAGTAACACTAACCCTAAACTTAACACTAACACAAATTCTATCCCTACACCTAACATGAAACCTAACCCTAACCCAAACCATAACCATAATCCTAACCCTAACCCTAATTCTGAATGTAACCCTAACCCTAAACCTAACACAAACACTAACACTAACCCTATCACTAACCCTAACCCTACCTTTAACCCAAAGCCTAACCCTAACACTAACCCTAACCTTAACACTAACACAAACCCTAACCCTAAACCTAACATGAAACCTAACCCTAACCCAAACCATAACTGTAATCCTAACCCTAACCCTAATCCTAAATGTAACCCTAACTCTAACACTAACCCTAAACCTAACACAAACCCTAACACTAACCCTATCACTAACCCTAACCCTAACTTTAGCCCAAAGCCTAACCCTAACACTAACCCTAACCTTAACACTAACACAAACCCTAACCCTAAACCTAACATGAAACATAACCCTAACCCTAACCCTAACCCTAACAGTAATCCTAAACCTAACCCTAATCCTAAATGTAACCCTAACTCTAACACTAACCCTAAACCTAACACAAACCCTAATACTAACCCTATCACTAATCCTAACCCTAACTTTAACCCAAAGCCTAACCCTAACGCTCACCCTAACCATAACCCTAAACCTAGCAGTAAACCTAACCCTAAAACTTACCTAACCCTCAACCTTACCCTAACCCGAACAATAAACCTAACCCTAAACCTAATAATAACCCTAACAGCAAACGTAACCCTAATCATAAAAGTAACACTAATACTAACCCTAAATTAAAACCTAAACCTAAAACTAACCCTAACCCTAAGTCTAATGCTAACCCTAACTCTAACCCTAAACCTAAATGTAGCGCTAACCCTAACACTAACCCTATCCTTAAACCTAACCTTAAACATAACACTAACCCTAACCCTAACCCTAATTTTAAACCTAACCATAAACCTAACATTAACCCTAACACAAACTGTAACCCTAACCCTAACACTAACCCTAACTCAACACTAACCTAACACTAAATGCAACCCTAACACTAATCCTAAAGCAAAACCTAACCTAACACTAACCCAAATCCTAATCCTCACCGTAACACTAACACTAAACCTAATCATAAACCCTAATTATAAATCTAACCCTCATCCTATCTGTAAACCTACCACTAACCTTAACCCTAACCTTAACTTAAATCCTAACCCTAACCCTAGAAAACCCAACCCTAACCCTAACAATAAACCTATCACTATCCGTAACCCTAAATCCAAACCTAACTTTAAAACTAACCCTAATCATATCCCTAACCCCAACACTAATCCTAACCCTTACCCTAACCCTAACCCTTAGGCTAACACTAACCATAACCCTAAAACTAACACTAAAACTAACCCTAATTCTAACCCTAACCATAACCATAGCACTAACTATAAACCTAACCCTAACACTAACTCTAAACCTATCACTAACCCTAAAACTATCCTTAACCCTAACTCTAACCCTAATCCAAACACTAACATCAAACCTAAACCTAACCCTAACACTAACACTCACGCTAAACTTAACCCTAACATGAACCCTAAACCCAACTCTAACACTAACCCTAACCGTAAAGATAACCCTACCGTTAACCCTAACATTAACCCTAAACTTATCTCTAACCCCAACCCTAACACTATCCGTAACTATAAATCTAACTCTAACAATAACCCTAACATTAACTCTAATGCAAAGTTTAACACTGACACTAACCCTAACCCAAATGTAATCTTAACCTTAACCCTAGTCCTAAACCTAACCCAAACCCTAACCCTAACTGAAACCCTAACACTAATCCTAACCCTAATCCGTAACCTAACACTAAATCTAACCTAACCATAACACTAACCCTAATCCTAACCCTAACCGTAACCATAACACTTACCCTAAATCTAACCCTAACCCTAACAATAACCCTAAACCTATTATCAAACCTAACACTATACATAACCCTAACCCTAAACCTAACTCTAACCTTAACATTAACCCTAACCATAACTCTAACCTTGACACAAACCCTAACACTAAGCCTAACCCTGTCCCTAAAATTAAACCTAACAAAAACCTAACACTAACCCTTAACATAACCCTAATGCTAACCCAATCCCTAACCCTAATCTTAACCGTAACACTAATCCTAACCCTTACCCTAATACCAACCTCAACATATTCCTAATTAAACTATTGCTAAGCCTAACCCTAACCCCATTACTAACATTAAACCTAACCATAAACCTAACTCTAACCCTAACACGAACCCAAATCTTAACTCTAACACTAACCCTAAACCTAACCCTAATTCTAACACTAAATCTAACACAAACTCTAACCCTAACCCTAACCCTAACACTAACCCTAATCCAACCCTAACACTAACCCTAAAACTAACCCTATCAGTAACTATAGTGCAAACCCAATCACTAACACTTCTAACATGAACCCTATCCCTAACACAACCCTAACCCTATCCCTAACACTAACCCTAAAACTAACCGTAATCCTAACACTAAACCTAACCCTAACTCTAATCCTAACATTAATCGTAACCCTAACTCAAACCCTAAACCTAACACAAATTCTAACCCTACCCTAACACTAACACAAACACTAACCCTAAAACTAACACTAATCCTAACCCTAACTCTATCCCTAAATCTAACACTAAATCTAAACTTAACCATAACCCTAACCCTAACCCTTACTCTAACCCTAACCCTAACACTCAACCTAACCCTAACCCTAACCCTAATGCTAACCCTAATTCTAACAGTAACCCTAACCCTAACTCTAACCCTAAACCTGATGCAAACCCTAAGTCCAACCCTAACCCTAACCCTAACACAAACACTTAACCTAACCCTAACACTAACCCTAACCCTACTTCTAACCCTAAAACTACTTCTAACACTAACACTAACACTAACCCTAAATCTCACCCTAACCCTAACTCTAAACCAAACCCTAAATTTAAGTAGAACCCTAACCCTAACCCTAACACTGATCCTAACCTAACCATAACTCTAACCCTAACACTAATCCTAACCCTAACCCTAACACAACCTGGACACTAACCCTGACACTTACCCAAACCCTATCACTAACCCTAACCATAACCTTAACCCTAACACTAACCCTAATTGTAACCCCAAACAAATGCTAATTCTAACTGTAATCCCAACCTGAACACCAACCCGAACATTAACACTAAACCAAACCCTAAAACGGACCCTAACCCTAACCCTAACCCTAATACAAAACCTAACTGTTACCCTAAACCTAACCCTTCACTAACCATAACCCTATCCCTAACACTAACCCTAACGGTATCCCTAACACTAACACTAAATGTAAACCTTAACCCAACCCTAATCCTAATCCCAACCCTAACCTTAACACTAACCCTAATCCTAAACCTAATCCTAACCCTAACATTAACCCTAAAATTTACCCTAACACTAATTATAATACTAACCCTAACCCTAATCCTAACTCTAACAATAACCCTAACCCTAACACTAACACTAACCCTAACCCTACACCTAACCCTTACACTAACTCTAACTTGAAACCTTACTGTAATCCTAACACTAAACCTAACCCTAATTCTAACCCTAAATATAACCCTAATCCTATTCATAACCCTAACACTAACCCTAACCCTAACTCTAACAAAACCCTACCCCTGAAATTAACCCTAATAAAAACCCTAACTCTATTCATAACACTAAACCTAACTCTAAACCTAACCCTAAATCTAACCCTAACTCTAAAACTAACCCTAACACTAACACTAATTTTAACACTAACCCTAAACCTAACCCTAAAACTAACCCTTACCCTAACACTAATCATAACCCTAACACTAACTCTAAACCTATCCTTACCCCTAACACTATAATTACACCTAAACCTAACCCTAACACAAACACTAACACAAACATAACCTTAAACCTAAACCTAAATCTAATACTCACCCTAACACTAACCCTAACACTAACAGTAACCATAACAGTAACCCTAACACTAACACTAACCCTAACCCTAATCTTAACTATTACCTTAACCCTAACACTAAATCTAACCCCAACCCTACCCCTAATTCTAACACTAACCCTTACCATAAACTTAATCCTAACTCTAACCTTAACACAAAATTTTACACTAACATTAACCCTAACCCTCTCCTAATCCTAACTGTAACCCTAACACTAACAATAACCCTAATCCTAATCCTAACTCAAACTCTAAACCTAAACCTAACACTAACCCTAACCCTAGCATGAACCCTAATAATAACCCTTACCCTAACACTAACCTTAACCCTAAACCTAACCCTGTCACTAAACGTAACCCTAACCGTTACACTAATCAAAAAACTAACCCTAAACCTAACCCCAAGCCTAACACTAACTCTAAACTTATCCCTATCCCTAACACTATAATAAACCCTAACCCTAACTAACACTAACAAAAACACTGACACTAAACCTAACCCTAACTGTATCCCTCACCCTAACCCTAATCCTAAACCTAACACTTACCATAACCCTAACACAACCCGAACACTAATTCTAACCCTAAAACTAACCCTAATCCTAATCCTAACCCTTAACTTAACCGTATCATGAACCTTAAACTTAACCCTAAACATAAACCTAAAACTAACCCTAACCCTAACCCTAACATTAACCTTATCCAAACCATAACCCTAACTCTAACACAAACCCGAAGTCTAACCCTAAGCCTAACACTAACCCTAAAACTAAACCTAACACTAACACTAACCGTAACACTAATCCTAATCCTAACCCTAACCCTAACAATAAACCTAAACCCAAATATAATCCTATCTCTAATTGTAACCATAATCATAACCTTCAAACTAACACTAACCCTAAACCTAAAAATAACCCCAAACCTAACACAGAACCTCACCCTAACCATAACCCTAACACTATCCCTAACTCTACCCCTAACCCTAACACTAACATTAACTCTAACACTAAATCTAATCATAATCCTATCTCTAAACCTAAGCCTAAATCTAATCCTAAATATAACCCTAATCTTATCCACAACCCTAAAACTAACCCTAAGCCTAACCCTAACACAAACCCTAACCCTAAACCTATGTAACCCTAACCCTAACACTGACCTAATACTAAACCTAACACTAACCCTAATTCTAACCCTTACCCTAATATTAACCCTAAACATAACCCTAACACTAACTCTAACCATAAACCTAACCCTAAACCTAACCCTAACCCTAACCCTAACACTAACTCTAAACCTATCCCTAACCCTAACAGTATAATTAACCCTAACCCTAACCCTAACAAAAACCTAATCCTAACCCTAACCCTAACATTCAATCTAACCCAAACCCTAACACAAACTCTAATTCTAACACTAACACTAACCCTAATCCTAACCCTTAACTTATCCCTAACACTAACCCTCAACTTAACCTTAACCCTAACCCTAACACTAACCTTAACGCTAACACTAAACTTAAACCTAATCTTAAGCCTAATCCTAACACTAACCTAACACAAAAATTAACCTTAGCCATAACATAACACTAACCCTAACCGTTTCCTAACTTTAACCCTAACTCTAACCCTAACACTAAACCTAACACTAAATCTAACCACAACCCTAACCTAACGCTAACATTAAAACTAACCCTAAACCTAACACTAACACTAGCTCTAAACTCAACCCTATCCTATCACTAATCCTAACCCTAAACCTAAACCTAATCCTAACCCTATTCCTAACGCTAACCTTAACCCTAACACTAACCCTAACCCTAACCCTAACCCTAACCCTAACCTACACGTAACCATAAAACTAATCCTAAGCCTACGCCTCACTTTAACCTTCTTACTAACCATAACCCAAAACCTAAATCTAACTTTATCCCTAATACAGAAACTTACTATAACTCTTACCCTAGCACAAATCATAGCTCTAACCCTAATACTAATCCTAACACTAACCCTAACCCTTATCCTAACTCTAAATCTAATACTAACCCTAAACATAACCGGAACTCTAACTCTAATTCTAATCCCAAAACTAACCCTAAAAATAATCCTAAATGTAATCCTAAAACTAACCCCCCAATTTAACTGTAACTGTAACCCTAATCCTAACCCTAATCCTAACCCAAAAGTAACCCTAACTTGTCCTGAATCCTAACCCTAAACCTAACTCAAACCCTAACCCTAACCCTCACCCTAAGCCTAACACTAACCCATCCCTAACCCTAACAGTTAAACTAGCACTACCCTAACCATAACAATAACCCTAAATCTAAACATAACCTAACGTTAAACATAAACCTAACCCTAACCCTAACCCTACCACTAATCCAACCCTAATCCTAACTCTAACCCTAACCCTAATGTAAACTTAATCCTAACCCTAACAAAAACCATAACCCTAACCATAATGATAAACCTTATATAACCCTAACCCTAACCCTAACTCTAACCCTAACACTAATTCAAACCCAAATCTTAACACTAACACTTACCCCAACCATAACCCTAACCCTAACCCTAAACCTAACACTAACCTTAACCCTAAATATACCCTAACCCTAACATTAACCCTATCCCAAACCCTAACACTAACCCTAACCCTAACCGTAACCCTAAAACTAACACTAAGCCTCACTCTATACCTAATTCTAAACATAAAACTATCCCTAAACCTTACCCTAACAAAAACCCTAAACCTAATTCTAACCCTATCACAAACGAAAACCCTAATGCTAACACTAATTCTAAACTAGCCCAAACGCTAAAACTTACCCTAAGACTAACCCTAACCCTAACTTTAAACATAACCCTGATTCTAACCATAACCCTAACCCTAAACCTAATGCTTACCTAAACATAACCCTAACCCTAACCCTAACAATAACCCTAAACCTAACCCTAACTTGAATCCTAACTCTAACCCTCACCCTAAACCTAACCCTAATGTAACCCTAACCATAATCCTAACCATAACACTAACACTAACCCTAAACCTAAACCTAATCCTAACCCTAACATTAACCCTAACCCTAAGACTATCTCTGACACTATCCATAACCCTAAACTTGAACTAACCTTATCACTAACCCTAAACCTAAAATTCACCCTAACTCTAACCCTAAATCTAACCCTAATCACAAACACAACCCTAACCTTAACCCGAACCTTAATCCTTACCTAAGTCTAACATTAACCCTAAAGCTAAGAATAACCCTTAACTTAACCAAAACCCTAACCCTAACTCTCATGCTAATCCTAACCCTAAAACTAACAGTAACCCTAACCCTTACCCTAACCCTAACTTAAACCTAACATTATCCCTAACCTTAACCCTCACATGAACCGTAGCCCTAACCCTAACCCTAACATAACCCTAACCCTAACCCTATCTCTAACACTAAATGTAACCATATTAACCCTACCTGAACACTAACCCTAACCATACCTTTAACACTAACCAAACACTAATCCTAACCCTAAACCTAACCCAAATCCAAATCCTTACAATAACCGTAACCGTAACCATAACCCTAACACTAACACTATCAGTAATCCTAAACGTAACCCTAACCTTAAAACTCACCCTAACCCTAACCATAAACCTAAATCTAACCCTAACACTAAACCTAAATTTAAGTGTAAAACTAACCCTAAACCTAACTCTAAACCTTACCCAAACACTAATCCTAAACTTAACCCTAACCCTAACTGTAACACTAACACTAAGCCTAACACTAACCCTAAATGTAACCCTAACACAAAGCCTAATCCTAAACCTAACATGAACCCTAACACTAATCCTAACACTAACTCTAACCCTAAACCTAACACTAAAACTAAACCTAATTCTAACCCTAACAATAACCCTAAACTAACCCTAACACTAAACATAAACCTAACCCTAACACGAACACTAACCCTAACAATAACATTAACCCTATCACTAATCCTGAACTAACCCTAACCCTAACCCTTACCTAACCCAAACGTAATCCTAACCCTAAGCCTTACCTAACCATAACCCTAACGCTAACACTAACCCTAACCCTAACACTAGCATTAAACCTAACCCTAACCCTATCACTAACCCTAAGCTTAAACCTAACTGTAAACCTAACCCTTACCTTAACACTATGCCTAACACTAACACTAACCCTAAACCTAACACTAATCCTAACCTTAATACTAACCGTAATGCTAACCCTAACCCTAACCCTAAACATAACACTAACCCTAATCAAAACATTAACCCTAAAACTATCCCTAACCCTAACACTATTTCTAATCCTAACTAAAAACCCAAACCTAACGCTAACACTAAGGTTAATCCTAAATTTAACCCTAACCCTAACCCTAAAACTAATTCTAACCCTAACACTAACCCTAAGCCTTTTTCTAAACCTAGGCTTAAACCTAACCCTAAACATAACACTTACCTTAACACTGAACCTAAAACTAACACTAACCCTAAACGTAACCCTAACACTAACCTCAACCATAACCTTAAACCTAACAATAGCCCTCAACCTAACACTAACTCTAACCCTGATACTAACCATAAGCTAACCCTAAACCTAACCCTAACATCAAAGCTACACCTAACCCTAAACCTAATGGAAACCCTAACCCTAACACTCACACTAACCCTATCCCTATTCAAACCCTAAACCTAACACTAAGCCTAACCGTAACCATAACCCTATCTTTAACTCTTACACTTAAACTAAACCTAACCCTATACCGAAACATAACACTAACCCTATTCTTAACCCTAAACGTAACACTAACCCTAACGTTAACCCTAACCCTAACACTATCTCTAAACTATCCCTAGCCCTAACACTATTCCTAACCCTAAACCTAACTCTAACACTAACAGTATGACTAAACCTAAACCTAACACTAACCCTACCCCTAATCCTAATACAAAGCCTAATCCTAACCCTAAAACTAATAATAAACCTAACACTAACACTAACACTAACACTAACCTTAAACCTATACCTAACCCTAATGCTAACCCTAACCATAACCCTAACACAAACACTAACCCTAACCCTATGTAAACCTAACCCTAACCCTAACCCTAACACTATCCCTAACCTAAACTTAACACTAACTTAACTCTAACCCTAAACCTAATCCTAACCTTAATCATAACACTCACCCTAACCATTACACTAACCCTAAACCTAACACTAACCTTAACCCTAACTCTAACACTAAGCCTAACACTCACCAAAACCCTAATCTTAACAGTAACACTAACTCTAATCATAACCCTAGCCCTAACCCTAAACCTTACCTAAACCCTAACCCAGCACTAACACTAACCCTAACCCTAACATTAACCCTAACACTAACCTTAACCCTAACCTAACTCTAACCATAACACAATCCTAACCCTAACCATAACCCTAACACTAAACTTACCCTAACCCTAACACTAAACTAACATTAAACCTAACCCTAAACCTAAATCTAACTCTAAACATTACCCTAACCCTAAACCTAACCCAAACACTAACTCTAACCCTAAAACTAATCGTAAACTTAACCCAAAACCAAAACCTTACACTTACCCTAACTCTAACAAGAACTCTATCCCTAACCCTAACAGTAACCCTAGCCCTTTCCCAAAACCTAATCCTAACCCTAAACCTAACCATAAACCTAACCCTACCACTAACCCTAACCCTAACCCTAATCCGAATCCTAACACTAACCATAATTCTAACCTTAAGCCTAATGCTAATTCTATCCATAACACTAACCCCAACCTTAACCCGAACCCTTACCTAACCCTAACAGTAACATTAACCCTAACAGTAACATCAACCCTAACCCTAACTCGAAACCTAAACCAAAACCTAACCCTAAACCTAACACTAACCCAAACCCTTATCCTCTCCCTAACCCTAACCCTTACATTAAAACTAAACCTAACTTTAAACCTGACGTTAACCCTAATCCTAACCCTAACTCTAACTCTAAACCTAATTATAACTAAAACCAAACACTAACCCTAACCCTAACTGTGACCCTAACACTAACAGTAACACTAACCCTAAACCAAAACCTAACACTACTCCTAACCCTAACATGAACTCTAAGCCAAACCCTAACCCTAGCCTAAATCTAACCCTAACCCTATCCTTAACACGAACCCTAAACACAAACCTAACACCAACCCTAACACTAACCCTAAACCATGCACTAACCCGAACTTAACAATAATTTTAACACTAACCCTAACCCTAAACATAACACTTACCCTAACCCTAACCATAACACTAACACTAACTCTAATTATAAATCTAAACTAAACCTAAACCTTATCCTAAGGCTTAAAATAACCTTACCACTAACCCTAACCCTAACCCTAACATGATCCCTAACACTAACCCTAATGCTAACCGCAACTATAACCATAATCCTAAACCTAATACTAACCGTAACATAAACCATAAACTTAACCTTATCCCTAACCCTAACCTAACCCTAAATTTACACTAATCCTAACCCTAACACTAACCCTAATCCTAACCTTAACCAAAAACCCTAACCATAACCCTAACACTAACCCAAACCCTAACCCTAACACTAACCATAACCCTAACCCTAACCCTAACACGAACTCTAATCCAAACACTAAAACCTACCCTAACCCTAACACTAACCCTAAGCTTAACCCTAAACCTAACCTTAAACATAACCCTAACACTAATCCTAACCCTAAACCGAAACCTAACCCTAACTCTAACCCTAAACTTAACCCTAACCCTATAACTAACCCTAACCCTAACTGTAACCATAACCCTAAGTCTAAACTGAACCCTAATCATAAACCTAAGACTAACCCTAAACCTACCCTAATATGAACCCAAACCTAACCCTAGCACTAACCCTAACCCTAACATTAACACGAACCCTAAACCTAACCTAACCTAACCCTATCACAATCACTAAACCTACCCTACACCTAACCCTAACTTAACCTAACCATAACCCTAATCCTAACCTAAACCAAACAGTAACCATAACACTAACCCTAACCCTAAGACTAACACTAATCCTAAATCTAATCCTCAACAAAACACTAATCCTAACTAACCCTAAACCTTACCTTAACACTAATCCTAACCCTAACACACTAACCCTAACCCTAAACCTAAAACGAGCCCTAACCCTAATTCTACCATAACCCTAACCATAACCTCAACCCTGTCCCTAATCCTAACCATAACCCTAACCTAAACCATAATCCTAACCCATACCTAACCCTAACCCTAACCCTTAGTTAATGATAACCCTAATTTTAACACTAACCCAAACACTAAACATACACATAACCCTAATGGTAACCCTAAGCATAATCCTAACCCTATCACTAACCCTCACACTAAACCTAACACTAACCCTAAATTTAACGCTAACCCTAATCCTAAAACTAACACTAATCCTAACCCTAACACTAAAACTAACCCTACCCAAAACCCTAACACTAAACCTTACCCTAACACTAACCTTAACTCTAACCCTCATCCAACCACAACCTTAACTCTAACCCTAACCCATACCTTAACCCTAACCCTCAACCTAACAAAAACCATAACCCTAACCCTAACACTAACCCTAACACTATCTGTAAATCTAACCCTAACTGTAACTCTGACAGTAACCCTAACCCTAATTGGAAACCTAGCCCTAACCCAAACCCTAACACTAACCCTAACCCTAACCCTAAACCTTAGTCTAACCCTAACCCAAACCCAAACACTAACCCTAACCCTAACCCTTACTCTAACACTAACGTTAACCCTAACCCTAAACCTAACACTAATTCTAACCCTAACCCTAATCCTAACCCTAACTGTAACACTAACCCTAACCCTAACTCTAACACTAACACTCACCGAAATGTATACCTAATCCAAAACCTAACACGAACTCTAACCCTAACCCTAACCATAACTATAACCCTAATCAAACCCTAACCCTAATTCTAACCCTAACAGAAACCCTAACCCTAACCCTCAACCTAACAGAAACCATAACCCAAACCCTAACACTGACCCTAACACTAACCCTAATCCTAACCCTAATCTTAACTCTTAAACTAACCTTAACAATAACCTGATTTTTAACCCTGATCCTCACCCTAATTCTAAAACTAACTCTGAACCTAGCCTTAACCAGTACCCTAACAACAATCCTAACCCTTACCTAATACTAACCCTAAACCTAACCCTAAGCCTATCATTAACCCTAACTGTAAACCTAAACCTCAACCTAACACAAACCCTAACTTTAACACTAACCCTAAGCCTAACGCTAACCCTAACCCTAACACTAACCCTAATCCTAATTTTAACCTTAACACTAACACTAACCCTATCCTTATCCCTAACCCTAATCCTAACCCTAAACCTAACCCTTACACAAATCCTATCCCTAACCCTTACCCCAACATATACCCTAACCCGAACCCTAACCCAACCCAATCCGTAACACTAACCTTAAACCTAACCCTTAACCTTACCCTAACACTAAACCTAACCCTAACCCTAAACCTAACACTAACTGTAACAATAACCCTAACAGTAACTCTAACACAAACCCTAACCCTATCCCTAACTTTAACCCTAATCCTAAACATAAGCCTAACCCTTACACTAATTCTGTCCCTAAAACTAACCCTAACACTAATTCTAACCATAAATCTAACCCTAACCCTAACACTTACCCCAACACTAACCCTAATCATGAAAGTTACACTAACCCTAACCCTAACCCTAATCGTAACCCCAACACTAAACCTAACCCTAACCCTAAATCTTAACCCTACCACAAACCCTAAACCTAAGCCTAAACCTAACAAAAACGCTAACCCTAACACTACCAGTAACCATAAAATAACCCTAATCCTATACTTAACTCTAAAACTCACCCTAAACCTAAACCTAGCATTTACCCTAACCTTAATTGTAACCCTAATCCTAACATAACCCTAATACCGTAACACTAACCCTAAACCTAACCCTCACACTAACACTAACCCTAACCCTAACCCTAACATTAACACTAACACTAAACACATACCTAACCCTATACCTAACCCTCATCCTATGTGTAACCCTAAACCTAACACTAACCATAATCCTAACACAAACTCTAACACTAAACCTAACACTAACCCCTACTCAAAACCTAACCTTAATGCTAATTTTAACCATAACCCTATCCCTAACACTAACAATAATGCTAATCTTAACCAAAGCCTTAACCCTAATGCTAACCCTATCTCTAACCCTAAACCTAATCCTGAAAATAACCCTAACCCTAACCATAACCCTAACCCTCACCCTAAACCTAACTCTAAATCTAACACAAACCCTAACCCTAACACTAACCCTAACCCTAACCCTAACGTAACCTTAACCCTAAAACTAACTTAAACCCTAACCCTAACACTAACTCTAACACTAACCCTATCCCTTACCCTTACCCTAAATCTAACCTTAAAAGAAACCCTAACTCTAACCCTAACCATAATCCTAACCTTACCCTAACCTTAACCGAAACCTGAATTTCAACCATAACTGTAATCCTAATCCTATACAAAACCCTAACACAAACCCTAATCCTAAATGTAACCTTAATACTAACACTAATTCTAACCTTAATGTAAACCCTAACACTAACCCTAACACTAACTCTAACCCTAAACATAAACCAAACCCTAACATTAACCCTAACCATAACAATAAACCTAAACCTAACCCTAACACTAAACCTAACCCTAACCCTTACCAAAACTGTAAAACTTACCCTAATGGCAACACTTATCCTAAACCTAAACCGAAACCTAACACTAACTCTAACACTAAACCTAACCATAACCATAACCCTAACACTGTCACTAACCCTAACCCTAACTCTAACCCTAACACTAACCCTAACTCTAACCCTAACCCTAATCCTAATCCTAACACTAACTCTAACCCTAACCTGAACCCTAACTCTAAACTTATCTCTAACCCTAAAAATAACCCTAAACCTAACCCTAAACCTCACCCTCACCCTAAACCTAACTCTAAATCTAACACAAACCTTAACTGTAACAATCACCCTAACCCTAAACCTAACTTTTACCCGAACCCGAAAACTAACCCTAAAAATAACCCTAACCATCACACTAACACTCAATCGAACTCTAACCCCAAACCTAACACTAACCCTAACTGTAAACCTAACACTAATACTAACCCTAACCCTAACACTAACTCTGATCCTAATACTAACCTTAAACTTAAACCTAAACTGAACACTAATGATAACACAAACCCTAATCCTAACCCTAACTTTAACCCTAACACTAACCCTAACCTTAACCCTGACCATATAACTAACCCTAGACCTAACACAAACCCTAAACCTAACCATAACCCTAACCCTAAGCTAACTCACACCCTAACACTAATCTAACCCTAAACCTAACCATAAACATAACAGTAACCCTAAACCTAACACAAACCCTAACCCTAATCATAACCTTAACCCTAACCTAACCCTAAACCTAACCCTAATTTAAACCTAACCCTAACCTAAACCCTAATTCTAACCCTAACACTAAAACTTACTTTAACCCTCAACCTATCCCAAACCCTAACACTAACCCTAAACCTAATCCTAAATCTAAGCCTAACTCTATCCCTAAACCTAATCATAACCCTAACCCTAACACTAACCAAAAACTTACCCTAATTCTAACACTAACCCTAACACTAAACATAACCCTATCCATAACACTAACCCAAACACTAACCCTAACCCTAACCCTAACACGAACCCTATACCTAACCCCAACACTAACACTAACACTAACGCTAACCCTAAACCGATCCCAAATCCTAACCCTAAAAATTAACCTAACCCTAACCCTAACACTAACCCTTACCCTAATTTAACCCTAACCCTAACTGTAACCCTAATTCTAACACTAACCCTAAAACTTACCTTAACCCTAAACCTAACCCAAACCCTAACACTAATCCTTAACCTAACTCTAAATCTAACCCTAACACAAACACTTACCCTAACTCTATCCCTAACCTAACCCTAAACCTAAGCCTAAGCATAACCCTAACACTACCCCTAACTCTAACTGAAATTCTAACCTTAACGTTATTCTAACTCCAACCATTATGGTAACCCTAACCCTAACCCTAAAACTAACCCTAGCCGTAACACTAACCCTAACACTAACCCTAAACCTAACACTAAACCTATCACTAATCCTAATCCTAACCCTACCCTAACCCTAAAACTAACCCTAACCGTAACACTAAACCTAAAACTAACTCTAACTCTAAGCCTAACGCTAACCTTAACTCGAACCCTAAACCTAACTCTAATGCTAAACATAACACTAACCCTATCCTTAACCCTAACCCTAAATATAACACTAACCCTAAACTTAACCCTAACCCTAACCTTAACCTTAACCGAATTTTAAACCTAACTCTAACCCTAACATTAACCCTAACATAAACCCTAACTCTAACCCTAACCCTAACCCTAACCCAACCCTAACCCTAATAGAAAAACTAACCCTAACACTAATCCTAATGCAAACACTAACACTGAAACTCACCCTAACACTAACACTAATTCTGCCTTTAAGCCTAATCTAGCACTAACCCTAACCCTAATACTAACCCTAACCCTAACACAAACAGTAATTCTTATCCTAACCAAAACCCTAAATCTAACCCTAATCCTCTCTGTAATCATTACACTAACCTAACCCTAACCATAACTTAAATCCTAACCCTAACCCTAAAAAACCCTATCCCTAACCCTAACACTAAACCTAACAAAACCCTAACACTAAATCCAACCCTAACTTTAAAACTAACCCTAATCCTAACCCTAACCCCAACACTAATCTTAATCCTAATCCTAACCCTTAACGTAACCCTAAATCTAACCATAACACCAGCCATAAACCAAACCCTAACACTAACTCTAAGCCTATCACTAACCCTAACACTATCCTTAACTATAACACTAACCCTAACCCACATACTAACATCAAACTTAACCTAACCCTAACCCTAACACTCACACTAAACCTAACCCTTAAATGAACCCTAACCCTAACCCTAACACTTACACTAACCATAGACATAACCCTAACCCTAACCCTAACAGTAACCCTAAACTTATTCCTATCCCTAACCCTAACACTAAGTATAACCATAAATCTAATCCTAACACTATCCCTAACACTAATTCTAATGCAAAGTTTAACACTGACACTAACCCTAACTCAAAACCTAATCCTCACCGTAACCCTAGCCCTAACCCTAACTCAAACACTAACCCTAACCCTAACATTAACACTAACCCTAACCCGTACTCTAACACTAAACTTAAGCAAACCATAAAAATAACCCTAACCCTAACACTAACTCTAATAACCCAAACACTAAATCTAACACAAACCCTAACCCTATCCCTAATTTTAACCCTCATCCTAAACCTAAGCCTAACCCTTACACTAGTCCTGTCCCTAACTGTAACCATAACACTAACCCTAAAACTAACTTTAAACATATTCCTAAATCTAACACTATTCCTAATCCTAACCCTAACCATAACCCTAACACTAATCCTAACCTTAACCATAACATTAATCCTAACTCCAGCCCTAACACTATGACCTACCTTAACCCTAACCATATCACTAACGCTAACCCTAAACCTAAACCTAACACTAACCATAAAGCTAACATTAACCCTAACACTAACACTAACTCTCACTCTAACCCTAGCAGAAAACCTAACACTAACCCTAACAAAATCCCTAGCACTAACACTAATCCTAACACTAACTCTAATCATAAAGGTAATCCTAAAACTAATGCTAACCCTAACCCTAACCCTAATACAACTTTAACCCAAACCCTAACACTAAACCTATCCCTAAACCTTACCCCAGCACTAACCCTAAAACTGAACCTAAAATTAACCCTAATCCTAACTGTAACCATTAACCTAAAAATAACCCTAACCCTAACAACCCTAACATTAATCCTAATCCTAACACTAACCTTAAAACACACCCTAAAACTACCTCTAACCCTAACACTAACCTTAAACCTAACCCTAATTTTTAACCTAACACTAAATCTTACATTAACCCAAACACTAACATTAACCCTAACCATAACACTAACCCTAACACAGAACCTAAACCTAACCATAACCCTAACCCTAACACTACACATAATCCTAACATTATCACTAAAACTAACCCTAAACTTAATTATAATGCTAACCCTAACACTAAACCTAAACCTAAACCTAAGGTCAACCCTAACACTAATCCTATCCCTAAACCTAACCATAAACATAATACTAACCCTCACCGTAACACTAACCCTAACACTAAACATAAACCTATCCCTAACCCTAACACTACTGCTAAAACTAACCTTAACTCTAACACTAACATGAACCCTAATCCTAACCCTAAGCCTAACCCTAACAGGAACCCTAACCTAACCCTAAGCCTAACCCTAACACGAACCCTAATCTTAACCCTAACACTGACCCTAACCCTAATCCTAACACTAATCCTAAATCTAATCCTAACATTAACACTAACCCTAGGACAAGCCCTAACCCTAACACTAACACTAACCCTAACCAAACCCTAACCCTAAACCTAACAATAACCCTAACACTAACCCTATAGCAAACCTAACACATACACTAACCCTAACCCTAACTCTAATCTTACCTCTAAACCTAACCTAACACTTACTGTAACCCTAAACCTAACCATAAACCGAACCTGAACACTAACCCTAACCAGAACCAGAACCCTAACACTAACCCTAGTTTTAACCCTAACCTTAACACTAACCTTAACACTAACCCTAAAGCTAAGGCTAACCCTAACCCTAACCCTAAACCTAACCCCAATGCTAACCCTACCACTAGCCCTAAACCAAACTGAACCCTAATAATAATCCTAAACCAAACCCAAACCCTAACACCAACCCTAACCATAATCTTAACCCTAAAGCTAACTCTAACCCTAACCCTAATGCTAATTATAACTGTAACCAAATTTTATTCTAACACTAACCCTAATATAAACCCTAAACATAACC
Organism: Marmota monax; assembly: GCF_021218885.2. Lineage (NCBI taxonomy): Eukaryota > Metazoa > Chordata > Mammalia > Rodentia > Sciuridae > Marmota > Marmota monax. The sequence continues at coordinate 88,954 of NW_026692213.1, forward strand.
ATAGCACGAAACTTAACCCTAACCCTAACCCTAACACTAACCCTAACACTAACCATAACCGAACAACCCTAACCAAACCATAATTCTAAACTTAACCTTAATGTAACCCTAACCGTTTACTAACCGTAAACCTAACCCTAACCCTAACCCTAACCCTAACCCTAACACTAACCATAAACCGAAGACAAACCCTAACCCAAACCATAATTCTAAACTTAACCTAAATGTAACCCTAACCGTTTACTAACTGTAAACCTAACCCTAACCATAACTCTAACACTAACCCTTACTCCAAACCTAAGCCTTTCATTGACTCTAAACATAAAGGTAACCCTAAACCTAATCCTAACCCTAACCCTAACCCCAACACTAAACCTAAACCTAACACTAACAGTAACCCTAAGTGTAACCCTAACACTTACCCTAACCTTAATGTAACGCTAATTCTAACCCTAATCCTATAAATAACCCTAACCCTAAATTAAATCTAACCCTAACTTTAACCCTAACATTTAGCCTAAAACTAACCCTATCACTAATCCTAAACCAAACCCTAACACTAACCCTAACCCTAACCCTAAGATGAACCCTAACCCTAACCCTAACACGAAAACTAACCCTAAGACAAAACCTAACCCTAACCATTACCCTAAATGTAACACTAACCCTAACCCTATAACTAACCCAAAATAACCTTAATCTTAACCCTAATGCTAAACCTAAATTTAATCTAACACTTACCCTAAACCTAAACCTAACACAAACCCTATCAATAACCTTAACGTAACACAAACACTATCATCACTAACCATAACCCTAACATAAACCCTAACTCTAACATTAACCCTAAACTTATAATAAACCTAATGCTAACCCTAACACTAACCCTAACACAAACCCTAACCCTAATACTAACCCAAACCCTAACACTAATCCTTACATAAACCTTAACTAACCGTAACACAAACCCTAGCTCTAAACTTAACACTAACCCAAACCCTAATCCTAACTCTAACACTAACACTAAACCTCTCCCTAACCCTAACCCTATTGCTAACCCTAACCCTAACCTTAATTCTAACACTAACACTAACTTTAACCATAACTCTAACATGAACCCTAACCCTAACCCTAATACTAAAACTAAACCTAACCCTAACCCTATCACTAATCATAAACCTAATGCTAACCCTAACACTAACCCTAACCCAAAACCTATTCCTAATACTTACCGTAACCCTAACCCTAACACAAACCCTAACACTAACCCTAACCATAACCCTAACCTTAAATCTAATCCTACCCATAAACCTCCTAACACTTACCCTTAATATAAACATAACACAAACCTTAACCCTAACCCTAACACTAACCCTTAACCTAAACCTAACCCTAACCCTAACAGTAACCCTAACTTTAACCCTAACCCTATCTGAACCCTAATCATAACCATAACCCTAAACATAACACAAACCTGAATTCAAACCATAACACTCAACCTAAAACTAATCCTAACCCTAACTCTAACCCTAAGTCTAAAATTAATCATAAACTTAACCCTAACCCTAAAACTAAGCCTAATCCTAACCTTAACCCTAATTCTTAGCCTTAAACTAACTCTACCCCTAACCCTAAAACTAACAGTAATCTTAAATTTAACCCTAACCCTAACCATAACACTAACCCTAACCCTAACCCTCACACTACCTCTAAACCTAACCCTAACCCTAATGCTATACTTAGCGCTAAACCTAACAATGACCCAAACACTAACACTAAACCTAACCCTAACCCTAACCCTAACACTCATTCTAACCCTAACCCTAACCCTAACCATAACCATAACACTAAGACTAAACTTATCCCTAACGCTAAACGTAACCCTCAACCTAACCCTAACTTTAACAGTAACCCTAACACTAACTCTAATGCAAAATTAAACACTAACATTAACCTGAAACCTAACATTAATCATAACCATAACCGTATCCCTAACAATAACCATAACCCTAACCCTAACCCAATCCATAACTCTAATCCTAACACTAACCCTATCCCTAACCCTAACCCTAACACTAACCATAACACTAACTCTAACCCTAACCTTAACCCTAACACTAACCCAAAGCTTATCTCTAAATATAACAATATTGGCAACACTAACTCTAACCCTTACAATAACCCTATCCCAACCCTAACTCTAACCCTAACCCTAACCCTAATGCTAATCCTAACACGAACATTAACACTAACCCTAATACTAATCTTTCCCGTAACCCTAACCTAACACTAAACCTAAACCTAACCCTAACACAAACCCTAAACTTAACACTAATAATAACCCTAACACTAACACTAACTCTAATACTAAATCAACCCTAAACCTAACCATAACCATAACTGTAACTCTAACACTAACACTAACCCTAACCCTAAAACAAATCCTAAGACTATCCCTAATCCTAATCCTAACACAAACTCTAACATTAACAATAACCCTAACACTAACACAAATCTTAACCTTAACCCTAACCCTAACACTAACACTAACACTAAACCCAACCCTAAGCATATCCCTAACCCAAACTATAAACATAAACCTAACCCTAACTCTAACACTATTACTAATACTAAACCTAATGCTAACCCTATCACTAACCCTAACACAAACCCTATCCCTAATACTAACCCTAATCCTATATCTAACTGTAACCGTAATACCCTAACCCTAACCCTAACATAAACCCTAACCCCAACCATAACCCTAAACCTAAGCCAATCCTAACCCTAACCCTTAACTAACCATAACCTAAACCTAACACTAACCCTAACACTAACCCTAATACTAAACCTAACCCGAAAACTTACCCTATCACTAACCCTAACCCTAACCCAAAACCTAACACTAACTCTAATGGTAATCCTAACACTAACCCTAACTCTAACCCTAACACTAAACCTAAGCCTTACAATTACACTAACCCTAACCCTAAATGTAACCCTAACAATAACTCTAACTCTAACCCTAAACTTTAATCTAACCATAAACCTGTCTGTAATTCTAACCCTAATGCTAACAAATAAACCTAACCCTGACTCTAACCCTAATCCTAACTTTAAAACTAACCCTAACATTAATGCTAACCCTATCCATAACCCTAACACTAAAGCTAACCCTAACCCTAACCCTAATCCTTACCCTTAACCTAACACTAACCCTAACACTAACCCTATACCTAACAATAACCCTAACCCTAAACATCACCTTAACCTCAACTCTAACCCAAACTCTTACCTTAAACCTAACCCTAACCCTAACAAAAACCCTATTTCTAATCCTAAAAATAGCACTAACTCTAAACCAACCATAACCCTATCAATAACCCTAAATTTAACCCTAACCTAAATGTAATACTAACCCTAACCATAACTCTAAAAATAAACCTAAAGCTTAACCGTAACAATAACCCTAACTGTAACACAAACCCTAACACTAACCCCAAAACTAAACTTAAAACTAACCCTAATTGTTATTGTAAACCTAACCCTAAAACTTACTCTAACCCTATCGCAAACCCTAACACTAACACTAAACTTAACCCAAACCCTAACCCTAACACTAACACTAACCCTAACCATATTGCTAACCCTAACACTAACCCTTAATGTAATATTAATGATAACCCTATCCCTAAAACTAATCTTAACCGTAACACTAACCTTTACCCTAACCCTAACACTAAACCTCAACTTATCCCTAATTAAACTTTTGCTAACCCTAACCCTAAACCTAACCATAACACTAATATTAAACCTAACCATTACCCTAGCCATAACCCTAACCCTAACATTAACCCTAATCCTAATTTTAATACTAACCCTAAACCAAACCATAACCCAAACCCTAATCCTAACACTAACCCTAACCCTAACCATAACACAAACTCAAACCCTAAACCTAACACTAACATTAACCCTAACCCTCACACTAACCCTAACACAAACTCTAACCCTAACCCTAACATTAACCCTAACAAATCCATAACACTAACCCTAAATCTAACCCTATAACTAGCCTTAGTCAAACCCAAATACTAACACTAACCGTAATCCTAACCCTAATTATACATGTAACCCTATTCTAACACTAACCCTAACCCTAACACACACCCAACCCTAACACTAACACTAACCCTATACCTACCGTAACCCTAACACTGACCCTAACCTTAACCCTAAACATATTCCTAATCCTAACTTTAACCCTAACCCTAACTCAAACACTAAACCTAACACAAATTCTAACCCTAACTCTAACCCTAACACTAACACAAACACTAACCATAAAACTAATATTAATCCTAACCCTAACCCTAACCCTAAACCTAACACTAAATCTAACCTTAACCATAACCCTAACCCTAATTTTAACTCTAACCCTAACCCTAACACTCAACCTAACTCTACCCTAACCCTAGCCCTAAACTTAAACCTAATCCTATCCGTAACCCTAACTCTAACCCTAAACCTAACACAAACCGTAAGTCCAACCCTAACCCTAACACTAACACAAACCCTAACCCTAACCCTAACACTAACCCTAACCCTACTTATAATCCTAACCCTAGCACTAACCCTAAACCTAATCTTAACCCTAACTCTAACCGTAACACTAAACCTAAGCCTAACCATAACCCTAACCTAACACTAAACCGAACCCTAACCATAATCCTAATTCTAACCCTAATCGTAACACTGAACCTAACCCTAAACATAAACCTAACCCTAACACTAACCCTAACCCTAACCCTAACACTAACTTTAACACTAACCCTAAACTTAACATTAACTCTAACACTAACCCTAACAGTAACCCTAACCCTTAACCTAATTCTAACCCTAACCCTAACACAACCCGAATATTAACCCTAGCACTTACCCAAACCCTAACACTAACCCTATCCGTAACATTAACCCCATCACTAACCCTAACCATAACCCCAACCTAAAGCTAATTCTAACCATATTCCCAAACTGAACCCTAACACTAACATTAACACTAACTTAAACCCTAAAACAAAAACTAACCCTAACCCTATCTCTAACCCTAAACCTAACCCTAACACTAACTCTAACCCTAAACCTAACCATAATCCTAACTGTAATCCTAACCCTATCCCTAACCCTAACCCTAACCCTATCACAAAACCTAACTGTAACCCTAAACCTAAACCCAACACTAACCATAACCCTAAGCCTAACACGAACCCTAACAGTATCCCTAACACTAACTGTAACCCTTATCCCAACCCTAATCCTAACCCTAACCCTGAACCTAACACTTATGATAATCCTCAACTTAACAGTAACCCTAACACGAACCCTAAGTCTAACCCTAACCCTAACAATAACCCTATTTTTAACTCTAAAACTAACACTAAACATAACACTAACCCAAACCCTAACCCTAACCCTAAAATAACCCTAACCCTAACACTAACACTAACCCTAACCCTACCCCTAGCCCTAACACTAACACTAACTCTAAATCTAAACCTTACCATAATCCTAATACTAAACCTAATCCTAATTTTAAAACTAAATATAACCCTAATCCTATTCATAACCCTAACACTAACCCTAACCCTAACCCTAACAAAACCCTACCTCTAAACTTAACCCTATCACAAACCTTAACCCTATTCCTAACACTAAACCGAACTAACTCTAACCCTAACCCTAACTCTAACCCTAACTCTAAAACTAACCCTAACCATAGCAATAACTTTAACCCTAACCCTAAACCTAAACCTAAACCTAAACCTTACCCTAACACTAACCCTAACCCTAACCCTAACACTAACACTAACTCTAAATCTATCCCTAACCCTAACACTATAATTAACCTAAACCTAACCGTAACACAAACACTAACACAAACATAACCCTAAACCTAAACCTAATGTTAATACTCACCCTAACCCTAACCCTTACACTAAGACTAACCATAACACTAACCCGAACACTAACACTAACCCTAACCAGAAACCTAACTATTACCTTAACCCTAACACTAACCCTAAACTTAACCCTAATCCTAACACTAAATCTAATCCTAACCCTACCCCTAATTCTAACACTAACCCTAACCCTAAACATAATCCTAACACTAACCCTAACACAAAATTTAAAACTAACATCAACTGTAACCCTATCCTAATCCTAACTGTAATCCTAATCCTAACAATAATCCTAACCCCAATCCTCACTCAAACCTAAACCTAAACCTAACACTAACCCTAACTCTAAAATGAACCCTAACTGTAACCCTTACCCTAACACTAACCTTAACCCTAACCCTTACACAAAACATAAGACTAACCCTAAACCTAACCATAAGCCTAACACTAACTCTAAACCTATCCATAACCCTAACACTATAATAAACCCTAACCCTAACCCTAACACAAATACTGACAGTAAATCTAACCCTAAACCTATCCCTCACCCTAACCCTAATTCTAACCCTAACACTCACCATAACCTGAACACTAATTCTAACCGTAACACTAACCCTGACCCTAATTTTAAATTTTAACTTAACACTAACACAAACCTTAAACTTAACCCTAACCCTAAACCTAAAACTAATTTTAACCGTAACCCTATCCCTAACGCTAACCCTAGCTCTAATTCAACCCTAAACCTAACCCTAACCCTCACCCTAACACTAACCCTAACCCAAACCATAATCCTAACTCTAACACAAACCCGAAGTCTAACTCTAACCCTAACACTAACACTAACCCTAACACTAACACTAACCCTAATCCTAAAACTAAAATTAACACAAACCTAATCCTATCACTATATCTAACCCTAACCATAAACGCCAAACTAACACTAACCCTAACCCTAAACATAACCCCAAACCTCACACTAAACCTAACCCTAACCATAACCCTAACCGTAACAGTAACACTAACCCTAACTCTACCCCTAACCCTAACACTAACATTAACTCTAACTGTAAACCTAATCATAGTCCTAACACTAAACATAACCCTAATTCTAACCCTAAATATAACCCTTAATCTTATCTATGAACCTAACACTAACCCTAACCCAAACCCTAACACAAACCTTAACAATAAACCTAATCCTAACCCTAACTAACCCTAACCCTAACATTAACCCTAATCATAATCCTACCACTAACACTAACCATAAACCTAACACTAAACCTAACCATAACCCTAACCCTAACCATAACACTAACTCTAATCCTATCCCTAACCCTAACAGTATAATTAACACTAACCCTAAACCTAACAGGAACCAACCCTAATCCTAACTCTAACACTAACACTCACCCTAACCCGAACCCTAACACAAACTCTAATTCTAACAGTAACACTAACACTAACCCTAATCCTAACCCTTAACTTAACCCTAACACTAACCCTAAACTTAACATTAACCCTAACCCTAACCCTAACCCTAACTTAAAGTAACCATAAACCTAATCCTAACACTAACCCTAACACTAACCCTAACACAAAACTTAACACTAACATTAACCCTAACCCTATCCTAATCCTAACTTAAACCCTAACCCTAACAATAACCCTAAGCCTATTCCTAACTCAAAACCTAAACCTAACCCTAAAACTAACCCTAACCCTCAACCTAAACCTAATGCTTATCCTAAAAGTAACCTTAACCCTAAACCTAACCCTATCACTAAACTTAACCCCAAACCTAAAACCAATCTTAATCATAACACTCACCCTAAACCTAACCCTAACCCTAAAACTAACTCTAAACCTATCCCTAACCCTAGCAGTATAATAAACCCTAACCCTAACACAATCGCAAACACTAACACTAAAACTAATGATAGCCTTAACACTAAACCTAACCCTATCACTAACATTAACCCAAACCCTAACCCTGATGAAATACTAACCCTAAACCTAACTGTAACCATAACACTAACTCTAAAACTATCCCTCACCCTAACACTGTAATTAGCCCTATCCCTAACCCTAAAACAAACACTAACACTAAACCTAACCCTAACCCTAAACCTAATCATAACCCTAACACTCACCATAACCCTAACCTTAACATGAACCCTAATTCTAAAACTAACACTAACCCTAACACTAATCCTAACCCTTACCTTAACCCAAACTCTAACCCTAAACTTAACCCTAACCCTAACCCTAATACTAACCCTAACTCTAACCCTACCATTACCCCTAACACTAAACCTAATGCAAATTTTTTAAAGAGAGAGAGAGAGAGAGAGAGAGAGAGAGAGAGAGAGAGAAGAAGAAGTGAGAGAGAATTTTTTAATATTTATTTTTTAGTTTTCGGCGGGCACAACGTCTTTGCCTGTATGTGGTGCTGAGGATTGAACCTGGGCTGCACGCATGCCAGGCGAGTGTGGTACCATTTGAGCCACATCCCCAGCCCACAAAATTTAATACTAACAATAACACTAATCCTAACATAATCCTAACCATATCCCTAACGCTAACACTAACCCTAACCCTAATCCTAACTCAAATTCCAAACCTAAGCCTAAAACTAAACTAACCCTAAGCCTAACCCTAACCCTAACCCATACCCTAACACTAAACTTAACCATAACCCTAACCCTAACATTAACCCTAACCATAACCCTATCCATAACACTAACCCATACCTATTCCTAAATCTAAAATTATCTCTAACCCTAATTTTTAGCCTAACCCTAACACTAACACTAGTTATAACGTTAACCGTAACCCTAGCCATTACACTAACCCTAACCCAAACCCTAAGAAGAATGATAAACCTAAGCCTAACTCTCTCCCTAACCCTACCCTAACACTTACCCTAACCCTAAGACCAACCATAACCCTAAGCCTAACTCTATCCTTTACCCTACCCAAACCCTAACCCTAACCATAACACTATCGCTAACCCTAACCCTAACCCTAACCCTAACACTAAACCTAACCCTAACCTTAATAGTAACTCTAACACAAACATTAACACTAACACAAATCCTAATACTAAAACTAAATCTAAACCTAACCCTAACCTTAACCCAAACCTTAACCCTAACATTAAACCTAATTCTAACCCTAACCCTGAATCGAACAATAAACTTAACTCCAACATTTACCCTAAACCTAAACCTTACCCTAACCCGAATACTAAACCTAACCCTAATCATAACCATAACACTAACCCTAACACTAACTCTAATAATTCCATTAAGCCCAACCCTAAACCAAAACCCAAACCTAACCCTAACCCAAAACTAACCCTAAACCTAATCCTAACCTTAACATTAACACTAATCCTAATCCTAACCTTAACACTAAAACTAACATTAACTCTAACTCTAACCCTAACACAAACCCTAACCCAACCATAATCCTGACCCTAATCTATCCCTCAACACGAAGCTTAACCCTAAACCTAACCCTAAACCTAACACTAACCCTAACACCAAACCTAAACCTAAATGTAATCCTAACCCCCAAATTAAAAGTAACCCTAACATTAACCCTCACCCTAACACTACACTAACCCTAACTGTAAACCTAAACTTAACCCTAACCCTAATCCTAACCCTCATTTTAACATGAATCCTGACCCTAAAACTAACCCTAACCCAAACCCTAACCATAACATTATCCTAAACTGAACCCTAACCCAAACCCTAACAGTAACTATTACCATAACCCTAAACATAAAATTAACTGTAACCCTAACACAAAACCTAACCCTATCGATAACCCTAACAGAAAACTTAACCCTAATCCTATACCTAACAACAACCCTAACCCAAACCATAACCCTAACTTTTACCTAACCCTAACACTAACGCTTACCTAACCAAACCCAAATTTTAACACTAATACTAACCCTAACACTAATCCTAATCATAACCCTAACCCTAACACAAACCCTAAACCTAATCATACCACTAAGCCTAAACCTCACCCAAATCTTAACCCCAACCCTAACACTAACCCTAACACTAACCCTATCCCTAACCCTAACTGTAACAGAAACCTTAACCCTAAGTCTAACCCTAACCCTAAAACTAACCCCAACCCTAACTTTAATTCTAACCATAACCCTAATCCTAACCCTAACATTAACCCGAACCCTAAACCTAAACCTAACCCTCACCATAACCCTATCCCTAAACCCAATATTAACCCTAACCCAAACACTAACATTAACCCTACCCATAAAACTAACCATAACCCTAACACAAAAGCTAACCCTAACCCTAACCCTAAGTCAAACCCTAACCCTAACACTAACCCTAAACCTAACTTTAATCCTAATCCTAACCATAACCCTAACCGTAACAGTAACACTAACCCTAACTCTACCCCTAACCCTAACACTAACATTAACTCTAACTGTAAACCTAATCATAGTCCTAACACTAAACATAACCCTAATTCTAACCCTAAATATAACCCTTAATCTTATCTATGAACCTAACACTAACCCTAACCCAAACCCTAACACAAACCTTAACAATAAACCTAATCCTAACCCTAACTAACCCTAACCCTAACATTAACCCTAATCATAATCCTACCACTAACACTAACCATAAACCTAACACTAAACCTAACCATAACCCTAACCCTAACCATAACACTAACTCTAATCCTATCCCTAACCCTAACAGTATAATTAACACTAACCCTAAACCTAACAGGAACCAACCCTAATCCTAACTCTAACACTAACACTCACCCTAACCCGAACCCTAACACAAACTCTAATTCTAACAGTAACACTAACACTAACCCTAATCCTAACCCTTAACTTAACCCTAACACTAACCCTAAACTTAACATTAACCCTAACCCTAACCCTAACCCTAACTTAAAGTTACCATAAACCTAATCCTAACACTAACCCTAACACTAACCCTAACACAAAACTTAACACTAACATTAACCCTAACCCTATCCTAATCCTAACTTAAACCCTAACCCTAACAATAACCCTAAGCCTATTCCTAACTCAAAACCTAAACCTAACCCTAAAACTAACCCTAACCCTCAACCTAAACCTAATGCTTATCCTAAAAGTAACCTTAACCCTAAACCTAACCCTATCACTAAACTTAACCCCAAACCTAAAACCAATCTTAATCATAACACTCACCCTAAACCTAACCCTAACCCTAAAACTAACTCTAAACCTATCCCTAACCCTAGCAGTATAATAAACCCTAACCCTAACACAATCGCAAACACTAACACTAAAACTAATGATAGCCTTAACACTAAACCTAACCCTATCACTAACATTAACCCAAACCCTAACCCTGATGAAATACTAACCCTAAACCTAACTGTAACCATAACACTAACTCTAAAACTATCCCTCACCCTAACACTGTAATTAGCCCTATCCCTAACCCTAAAACAAACACTAACACTAAACCTAACCCTAACCCTAAACCTAATCATAACCCTAACACTCACCATAACCCTAACCTTAACATGAACCCTAATTCTAAAACTAACACTAACCCTAACACTAATCCTAACCCTTACCTTAACCCAAACTCTAACCCTAAACTTAACCCTAACCCTAACCCTAATACTAACCCTAACTCTAACCCTACCATTACCCCTAACACTAAACCTAATGCAAATTTTTTAAAGAGAGAGAGAGAGAGAGAGAGAGAGAGAGAGAGAGAGAGAGAAGAAGAAGTGAGAGAGAATTTTTTAATATTTATTTTTTAGTTTTCGGCGGGCACAACGTCTTTGCCTGTATGTGGTGCTGAGGATTGAACCTGGGCTGCACGCATGCCAGGCGAGTGTGGTACCATTTGAGCCACATCCCCAGCCCACAAAATTTAATACTAACAATAACACTAATCCTAACATAATCCTAACCATATCCCTAACGCTAACACTAACCCTAACCCTAATCCTAACTCAAATTCCAAACCTAAGCCTAAAACTAAACTAACCCTAAGCCTAACCCTAACCCTAACCCATACCCTAACACTAAACTTAACCATAACCCTAACCCTAACATTAACCCTAACCATAACCCTATCCATAACACTAACCCATACCTATTCCTAAATCTAAAATTATCTCTAACCCTAATTTTTAGCCTAACCCTAACACTAACACTAGTTATAACGTTAACCGTAACCCTAGCCATTACACTAACCCTAACCCAAACCCTAAGAAGAATGATAAACCTAAGCCTAACTCTCTCCCTAACCCTACCCTAACACTTACCCTAACCCTAAGACCAACCATAACCCTAAGCCTAACTCTATCCTTTACCCTACCCAAACCCTAACCCTAACCATAACACTATCGCTAACCCTAACCCTAACCCTAACCCTAACACTAAACCTAACCCTAACCTTAATAGTAACTCTAACACAAACATTAACACTAACACAAATCCTAATACTAAAACTAAATCTAAACCTAACCCTAACCTTAACCCAAACCTTAACCCTAACATTAAACCTAATTCTAACCCTAACCCTGAATCGAACAATAAACTTAACTCCAACATTTACCCTAAACCTAAACCTTACCCTAACCCGAATACTAAACCTAACCCTAATCATAACCATAACACTAACCCTAACACTAACTCTAATAATTCCATTAAGCCCAACCCTAAACCAAAACCCAAACCTAACCCTAACCCAAAACTAACCCTAAACCTAATCCTAACCTTAACATTAACACTAATCCTAATCCTAACCTTAACACTAAAACTAACATTAACTCTAACTCTAACCCTAACACAAACCCTAACCCAACCATAATCCTGACCCTAATCTATCCCTCAACACGAAGCTTAACCCTAAACCTAACCCTAAACCTAACACTAACCCTAACACCAAACCTAAACCTAAATGTAATCCTAACCCCCAAATTAAAAGTAACCCTAACATTAACCCTCACCCTAACACTACACTAACCCTAACTGTAAACCTAAACTTAACCCTAACCCTAATCCTAACCCTCATTTTAACATGAATCCTGACCCTAAAACTAACCCTAACCCAAACCCTAACCATAACATTATCCTAAACTGAACCCTAACCCAAACCCTAACAGTAACTATTACCATAACCCTAAACATAAAATTAACTGTAACCCTAACACAAAACCTAACCCTATCGATAACCCTAACAGAAAACTTAACCCTAATCCTATACCTAACAACAACCCTAACCCAAACCATAACCCTAACTTTTACCTAACCCTAACACTAACGCTTACCTAACCAAACCCAAATTTTAACACTAATACTAACCCTAACACTAATCCTAATCATAACCCTAACCCTAACACAAACCCTAAACCTAATCATACCACTAAGCCTAAACCTCACCCAAATCTTAACCCCAACCCTAACACTAACCCTAACACTAACCCTATCCCTAACCCTAACTGTAACAGAAACCTTAACCCTAAGTCTAACCCTAACCCTAAAACTAACCCCAACCCTAACTTTAATTCTAACCATAACCCTAATCCTAACCCTAACATTAACCCGAACCCTAAACCTAAACCTAACCCTCACCATAACCCTATCCCTAAACCCAATATTAACCCTAACCCAAACACTAACATTAACCCTACCCATAAAACTAACCATAACCCTAACACAAAAGCTAACCCTAACCCTAACCCTAAGTCAAACCCTAACCCTAACACTAACCCTAAACCTAACTTTAATCCTAATCCTAACCATAACCCTAACCGTAACAGTAACACTAACCCTAACTCTACCCCTAACCCTAACACTAACATTAACTCTAACTGTAAACCTAATCATAGTCCTAACACTAAACATAACCCTAATTCTAACCCTAAATATAACCCTTAATCTTATCTATGAACCTAACACTAACCCTAACCCAAACCCTAACACAAACCTTAACAATAAACCTAATCCTAACCCTAACTAACCCTAACCCTAACATTAACCCTAATCATAATCCTACCACTAACACTAACCATAAACCTAACACTAAACCTAACCATAACCCTAACCCTAACCATAACACTAACTCTAATCCTATCCCTAACCCTAACAGTATAATTAACACTAACCCTAAACCTAACAGGAACCAACCCTAATCCTAACTCTAACACTAACACTCACCCTAACCCGAACCCTAACACAAACTCTAATTCTAACAGTAACACTAACACTAACCCTAATCCTAACCCTTAACTTAACCCTAACACTAACCCTAAACTTAACATTAACCCTAACCCTAACCCTAACCCTAACTTAAAGTTACCATAAACCTAATCCTAACACTAACCCTAACACTAACCCTAACACAAAACTTAACACTAACATTAACCCTAACCCTATCCTAATCCTAACTTAAACCCTAACCCTAACAATAACCCTAAGCCTATTCCTAACTCAAAACCTAAACCTAACCCTAAAACTAACCCTAACCCTCAACCTAAACCTAATGCTTATCCTAAAAGTAACCTTAACCCTAAACCTAACCCTATCACTAAACTTAACCCCAAACCTAAAACCAATCTTAATCATAACACTCACCCTAAACCTAACCCTAACCCTAAAACTAACTCTAAACCTATCCCTAACCCTAGCAGTATAATAAACCCTAACCCTAACACAATCGCAAACACTAACACTAAAACTAATGATAGCCTTAACACTAAACCTAACCCTATCACTAACATTAACCCAAACCCTAACCCTGATGAAATACTAACCCTAAACCTAACTGTAACCATAACACTAACTCTAAAACTATCCCTCACCCTAACACTGTAATTAGCCCTATCCCTAACCCTAAAACAAACACTAACACTAAACCTAACCCTAACCCTAAACCTAATCATAACCCTAACACTCACCATAACCCTAACCTTAACATGAACCCTAATTCTAAAACTAACACTAACCCTAACACTAATCCTAACCCTTACCTTAACCCAAACTCTAACCCTAAACTTAACCCTAACCCTAACCCTAATACTAACCCTAACTCTAACCCTACCATTACCCCTAACACTAAACCTAATGCAAATTTTTTAAAGAGAGAGAGAGAGAGAGAGAGAGAGAGAGAGAGAGAGAGAGAAGAAGAAGTGAGAGAGAATTTTTTAATATTTATTTTTTAGTTTTCGGCGGGCACAACGTCTTTGCCTGTATGTGGTGCTGAGGATTGAACCTGGGCTGCACGCATGCCAGGCGAGTGTGGTACCATTTGAGCCACATCCCCAGCCCACAAAATTTAATACTAACAATAACACTAATCCTAACATAATCCTAACCATATCCCTAACGCTAACACTAACCCTAACCCTAATCCTAACTCAAATTCCAAACCTAAGCCTAAAACTAAACTAACCCTAAGCCTAACCCTAACCCTAACCCATACCCTAACACTAAACTTAACCATAACCCTAACCCTAACATTAACCCTAACCATAACCCTATCCATAACACTAACCCATACCTATTCCTAAATCTAAAATTATCTCTAACCCTAATTTTTAGCCTAACCCTAACACTAACACTAGTTATAACGTTAACCGTAACCCTAGCCATTACACTAACCCTAACCCAAACCCTAAGAAGAATGATAAACCTAAGCCTAACTCTCTCCCTAACCCTACCCTAACACTTACCCTAACCCTAAGACCAACCATAACCCTAAGCCTAACTCTATCCTTTACCCTACCCAAACCCTAACCCTAACCATAACACTATCGCTAACCCTAACCCTAACCCTAACCCTAACACTAAACCTAACCCTAACCTTAATAGTAACTCTAACACAAACATTAACACTAACACAAATCCTAATACTAAAACTAAATCTAAACCTAACCCTAACCTTAACCCAAACCTTAACCCTAACATTAAACCTAATTCTAACCCTAACCCTGAATCGAACAATAAACTTAACTCCAACATTTACCCTAAACCTAAACCTTACCCTAACCCGAATACTAAACCTAACCCTAATCATAACCATAACACTAACCCTAACACTAACTCTAATAATTCCATTAAGCCCAACCCTAAACCAAAACCCAAACCTAACCCTAACCCAAAACTAACCCTAAACCTAATCCTAACCTTAACATTAACACTAATCCTAATCCTAACCTTAACACTAAAACTAACATTAACTCTAACTCTAACCCTAACACAAACCCTAACCCAACCATAATCCTGACCCTAATCTATCCCTCAACACGAAGCTTAACCCTAAACCTAACCCTAAACCTAACACTAACCCTAACACCAAACCTAAACCTAAATGTAATCCTAACCCCCAAATTAAAAGTAACCCTAACATTAACCCTCACCCTAACACTACACTAACCCTAACTGTAAACCTAAACTTAACCCTAACCCTAATCCTAACCCTCATTTTAACATGAATCCTGACCCTAAAACTAACCCTAACCCAAACCCTAACCATAACATTATCCTAAACTGAACCCTAACCCAAACCCTAACAGTAACTATTACCATAACCCTAAACATAAAATTAACTGTAACCCTAACACAAAACCTAACCCTATCGATAACCCTAACAGAAAACTTAACCCTAATCCTATACCTAACAACAACCCTAACCCAAACCATAACCCTAACTTTTACCTAACCCTAACACTAACGCTTACCTAACCAAACCCAAATTTTAACACTAATACTAACCCTAACACTAATCCTAATCATAACCCTAACCCTAACACAAACCCTAAACCTAATCATACCACTAAGCCTAAACCTCACCCAAATCTTAACCCCAACCCTAACACTAACCCTAACACTAACCCTATCCCTAACCCTAACTGTAACAGAAACCTTAACCCTAAGTCTAACCCTAACCCTAAAACTAACCCCAACCCTAACTTTAATTCTAACCATAACCCTAATCCTAACCCTAACATTAACCCGAACCCTAAACCTAAACCTAACCCTCACCATAACCCTATCCCTAAACCCAATATTAACCCTAACCCAAACACTAACATTAACCCTACCCATAAAACTAACCATAACCCTAACACAAAAGCTAACCCTAACCCTAACCCTAAGTCAAACCCTAACCCTAACACTAACCCTAAACCTAACTTTAATCCTAATCCTAACCATAACCCTAACCGTAACAGTAACACTAACCCTAACTCTACCCCTAACCCTAACACTAACATTAACTCTAACTGTAAACCTAATCATAGTCCTAACACTAAACATAACCCTAATTCTAACCCTAAATATAACCCTTAATCTTATCTATGAACCTAACACTAACCCTAACCCAAACCCTAACACAAACCTTAACAATAAACCTAATCCTAACCCTAACTAACCCTAACCCTAACATTAACCCTAATCATAATCCTACCACTAACACTAACCATAAACCTAACACTAAACCTAACCATAACCCTAACCCTAACCATAACACTAACTCTAATCCTATCCCTAACCCTAACAGTATAATTAACACTAACCCTAAACCTAACAGGAACCAACCCTAATCCTAACTCTAACACTAACACTCACCCTAACCCGAACCCTAACACAAACTCTAATTCTAACAGTAACACTAACACTAACCCTAATCCTAACCCTTAACTTAACCCTAACACTAACCCTAAACTTAACATTAACCCTAACCCTAACCCTAACCCTAACTTAAAGTTACCATAAACCTAATCCTAACACTAACCCTAACACTAACCCTAACACAAAACTTAACACTAACATTAACCCTAACCCTATCCTAATCCTAACTTAAACCCTAACCCTAACAATAACCCTAAGCCTATTCCTAACTCAAAACCTAAACCTAACCCTAAAACTAACCCTAACCCTCAACCTAAACCTAATGCTTATCCTAAAAGTAACCTTAACCCTAAACCTAACCCTATCACTAAACTTAACCCCAAACCTAAAACCAATCTTAATCATAACACTCACCCTAAACCTAACCCTAACCCTAAAACTAACTCTAAACCTATCCCTAACCCTAGCAGTATAATAAACCCTAACCCTAACACAATCGCAAACACTAACACTAAAACTAATGATAGCCTTAACACTAAACCTAACCCTATCACTAACATTAACCCAAACCCTAACCCTGATGAAATACTAACCCTAAACCTAACTGTAACCATAACACTAACTCTAAAACTATCCCTCACCCTAACACTGTAATTAGCCCTATCCCTAACCCTAAAACAAACACTAACACTAAACCTAACCCTAACCCTAAACCTAATCATAACCCTAACACTCACCATAACCCTAACCTTAACATGAACCCTAATTCTAAAACTAACACTAACCCTAACACTAATCCTAACCCTTACCTTAACCCAAACTCTAACCCTAAACTTAACCCTAACCCTAACCCTAATACTAACCCTAACTCTAACCCTACCATTACCCCTAACACTAAACCTAATGCAAATTTTTTAAAGAGAGAGAGAGAGAGAGAGAGAGAGAGAGAGAGAGAGAGAAGAAGAAGTGAGAGAGAATTTTTTAATATTTATTTTTTAGTTTTCGGCGGGCACAACGTCTTTGCCTGTATGTGGTGCTGAGGATTGAACCTGGGCTGCACGCATGCCAGGCGAGTGTGGTACCATTTGAGCCACATCCCCAGCCCACAAAATTTAATACTAACAATAACACTAATCCTAACATAATCCTAACCATATCCCTAACGCTAACACTAACCCTAACCCTAATCCTAACTCAAATTCCAAACCTAAGCCTAAAACTAAACTAACCCTAAGCCTAACCCTAACCCTAACCCATACCCTAACACTAAACTTAACCATAACCCTAACCCTAACATTAACCCTAACCATAACCCTATCCATAACACTAACCCATACCTATTCCTAAATCTAAAATTATCTCTAACCCTAATTTTTAGCCTAACCCTAACACTAACACTAGTTATAACGTTAACCGTAACCCTAGCCATTACACTAACCCTAACCCAAACCCTAAGAAGAATGATAAACCTAAGCCTAACTCTCTCCCTAACCCTACCCTAACACTTACCCTAACCCTAAGACCAACCATAACCCTAAGCCTAACTCTATCCTTTACCCTACCCAAACCCTAACCCTAACCATAACACTATCGCTAACCCTAACCCTAACCCTAACCCTAACACTAAACCTAACCCTAACCTTAATAGTAACTCTAACACAAACATTAACACTAACACAAATCCTAATACTAAAACTAAATCTAAACCTAACCCTAACCTTAACCCAAACCTTAACCCTAACATTAAACCTAATTCTAACCCTAACCCTGAATCGAACAATAAACTTAACTCCAACATTTACCCTAAACCTAAACCTTACCCTAACCCGAATACTAAACCTAACCCTAATCATAACCATAACACTAACCCTAACACTAACTCTAATAATTCCATTAAGCCCAACCCTAAACCAAAACCCAAACCTAACCCTAACCCAAAACTAACCCTAAACCTAATCCTAACCTTAACATTAACACTAATCCTAATCCTAACCTTAACACTAAAACTAACATTAACTCTAACTCTAACCCTAACACAAACCCTAACCCAACCATAATCCTGACCCTAATCTATCCCTCAACACGAAGCTTAACCCTAAACCTAACCCTAAACCTAACACTAACCCTAACACCAAACCTAAACCTAAATGTAATCCTAACCCCCAAATTAAAAGTAACCCTAACATTAACCCTCACCCTAACACTACACTAACCCTAACTGTAAACCTAAACTTAACCCTAACCCTAATCCTAACCCTCATTTTAACATGAATCCTGACCCTAAAACTAACCCTAACCCAAACCCTAACCATAACATTATCCTAAACTGAACCCTAACCCAAACCCTAACAGTAACTATTACCATAACCCTAAACATAAAATTAACTGTAACCCTAACACAAAACCTAACCCTATCGATAACCCTAACAGAAAACTTAACCCTAATCCTATACCTAACAACAACCCTAACCCAAACCATAACCCTAACTTTTACCTAACCCTAACACTAACGCTTACCTAACCAAACCCAAATTTTAACACTAATACTAACCCTAACACTAATCCTAATCATAACCCTAACCCTAACACAAACCCTAAACCTAATCATACCACTAAGCCTAAACCTCACCCAAATCTTAACCCCAACCCTAACACTAACCCTAACACTAACCCTATCCCTAACCCTAACTGTAACAGAAACCTTAACCCTAAGTCTAACCCTAACCCTAAAACTAACCCCAACCCTAACTTTAATTCTAACCATAACCCTAATCCTAACCCTAACATTAACCCGAACCCTAAACCTAAACCTAACCCTCACCATAACCCTATCCCTAAACCCAATATTAACCCTAACCCAAACACTAACATTAACCCTACCCATAAAACTAACCATAACCCTAACACAAAAGCTAACCCTAACCCTAACCCTAAGTCAAACCCTAACCCTAACACTAACCCTAAACCTAACTTTAATCCTAATCCTAACCATAACCCTAACCGTAACAGTAACACTAACCCTAACTCTACCCCTAACCCTAACACTAACATTAACTCTAACTGTAAACCTAATCATAGTCCTAACACTAAACATAACCCTAATTCTAACCCTAAATATAACCCTTAATCTTATCTATGAACCTAACACTAACCCTAACCCAAACCCTAACACAAACCTTAACAATAAACCTAATCCTAACCCTAACTAACCCTAACCCTAACATTAACCCTAATCATAATCCTACCACTAACACTAACCATAAACCTAACACTAAACCTAACCATAACCCTAACCCTAACCATAACACTAACTCTAATCCTATCCCTAACCCTAACAGTATAATTAACACTAACCCTAAACCTAACAGGAACCAACCCTAATCCTAACTCTAACACTAACACTCACCCTAACCCGAACCCTAACACAAACTCTAATTCTAACAGTAACACTAACACTAACCCTAATCCTAACCCTTAACTTAACCCTAACACTAACCCTAAACTTAACATTAACCCTAACCCTAACCCTAACCCTAACTTAAAGTTACCATAAACCTAATCCTAACACTAACCCTAACACTAACCCTAACACAAAACTTAACACTAACATTAACCCTAACCCTATCCTAATCCTAACTTAAACCCTAACCCTAACAATAACCCTAAGCCTATTCCTAACTCAAAACCTAAACCTAACCCTAAAACTAACCCTAACCCTCAACCTAAACCTAATGCTTATCCTAAAAGTAACCTTAACCCTAAACCTAACCCTATCACTAAACTTAACCCCAAACCTAAAACCAATCTTAATCATAACACTCACCCTAAACCTAACCCTAACCCTAAAACTAACTCTAAACCTATCCCTAACCCTAGCAGTATAATAAACCCTAACCCTAACACAATCGCAAACACTAACACTAAAACTAATGATAGCCTTAACACTAAACCTAACCCTATCACTAACATTAACCCAAACCCTAACCCTGATGAAATACTAACCCTAAACCTAACTGTAACCATAACACTAACTCTAAAACTATCCCTCACCCTAACACTGTAATTAGCCCTATCCCTAACCCTAAAACAAACACTAACACTAAACCTAACCCTAACCCTAAACCTAATCATAACCCTAACACTCACCATAACCCTAACCTTAACATGAACCCTAATTCTAAAACTAACACTAACCCTAACACTAATCCTAACCCTTACCTTAACCCAAACTCTAACCCTAAACTTAACCCTAACCCTAACCCTAATACTAACCCTAACTCTAACCCTACCATTACCCCTAACACTAAACCTAATGCAAATTTTTTAAAGAGAGAGAGAGAGAGAGAGAGAGAGAGAGAGAGAGAGAGAGAAGAAGTGAGAGAGAATTTTTTAATATTTATTTTTTAGTTTTCGGCGGGCACAACATCTTTGCCTGTATGTGGTGCTGAGGATTGAACCTGGGCTGCACGCATGCCAGGCGAGTGTGGTACCATTTGAGCCACATCCCCAGCCCACAAAATTTAATACTAACAATAACACTAATCCTAACATAATCCTAACCATATCCCTAACGCTAACACTAACCCTAACCCTAATCCTAACTCAAATTCCAAACCTAAGCCTAAAACTAAACTAACCCTAAGCCTAACCCTAACCCTAACCCATACCCTAACACTAAACTTAACCATAACCCTAACCCTAACATTAACCCTAACCATAACCCTATCCATAACACTAACCCATACCTATTCCTAAATCTAAAATTATCTCTAACCCTAATTTTTAGCCTAACCCTAACATTAACACTAGTTATAACGTTAACCGTAACCCTAGCCATTACACTAACCCTAACCCAAACCCTAAGAAGAATGATAACCCTAAGCCTAACTCTCTCCCTAACCCTACCCTAACACTTACCCTAACCCTAAGACCAACCATAACCCTAAGCCTAACTCTATCCTTTACCCTACCCAAACCCTAACCCTAACCATAACACTATCGCTAACCCTAACCCTAACCCTAACCCTAACACTAAACCTAACCCTAACCTTAATAGTAACTCTAACACAAACATTAACACTAACACAAATCCTAATACTAAAACTAAATCTAAACCTAACCCTAACCTTAACCCAAACCTTAACCCTAACATTAAACCTAATTCTAACCCTAACCCTGAATCGAACAATAAACTTAACTCCAACATTTACCCTAAACCTAAACCTTACCCTAACCCGAATACTAAACCTAACCCTAATCATAACCATAACACTAACCCTAACACTAACTCTAATAATTCCATTAAGCCCAACCCTAAACCAAAACCCAAACCTAACCCTAACCCAAAACTAACCCTAAACCTAATCCTAACCTTAACATTAACACTAATCCTAATCCTAACCTTAACACTAAAACTAACATTAACTCTAACTCTAACCCTAACACAAACCCTAACCCAACCATAATCCTGACCCTAATCTATCCCTCAACACGAAGCTTAACCCTAAACCTAACCCTAAACCTAACACTAACCCTAACACCAAACCTAAACCTAAATGTAATCCTAACCCCCAAATTAAAAGTAACCCTAACATTAACCCTCACCCTAACACTACACTAACCCTAACTGTAAACCTAAACTTAACCCTAACCCTAATCCTAACCCTCATTTTAACATGAATCCTGACCCTAAAACTAACCCTAACCCAAACCCTAACCATAACATTATCCTAAACTGAACCCTAACCCAAACCCTAACAGTAACTATTACCATAACCCTAAACATAAAATTAACTGTAACCCTAACACAAAACCTAACCCTATCGATAACCCTAACAGAAAACTTAACCCTAATCCTATACCTAACAACAACCCTAACCCAAACCATAACCCTAACTTTTACCTAACCCTAACACTAACGCTTACCTAACCAAACCCAAATTTTAACACTAATACTAACCCTAACACTAATCCTAATCATAACCCTAACCCTAACACAAACCCTAAACCTAATCATACCACTAAGCCTAAACCTCACCCAAATCTTAACCCCAACCCTAACACTAACCCTAACACTAACCCTATCCCTAACCCTAACTGTAACAGAAACCTTAACCCTAAGTCTAACCCTAACCCTAAAACTAACCCCAACCCTAACTTTAATTCTAACCATAACCCTAATCCTAACCCTAACATTAACCCGAACCCTAAACCTAAACCTAACCCTCACCATAACCCTATCCCTAAACCCAATATTAACCCTAACCCAAACACTAACATTAACCCTACCCATAAAACTAACCATAACCCTAACACAAAAGCTAACCCTAACCCTAACCCTAAGTCAAACCCTAACCCTAACACTAACCCTAAACCTAACTTTAATCCTAATCCTAACCATAACCCTAACCATAACAGTAACACTAACCCTAACTCTACCCCTCACCCTAACACTAACATTAACTCTAACTGTAAACCTAATCATAGTCTTAACACTAAACATAACCCTAATTCTAACCATGAATATAACCCTTAATCTTATCTATAAACCTAACACTAACCCTAACCCAAACCCTAACACAAACCTTAACAATAAACCTAATCCTAACCCTAACTAACCCTAACCCTAACATTAACCCTAATCATAATCCTACCACTAACACTAACCATAAACCTAATCCTAAACCTAACCATAACCCTAACCCTAACCATAACACTAACTCTTATCATATCCCTAACCCTAACAGTATAATTAACACTAACCCTAAACCTAACAGGAACCAACCCTAATCGTAACTCTAACACTAACACTCACCCTAACCCGAACCCTAACACAAACTCTAATTCTAACAGTAACACTAACACTAACCCTAATCCTAACCCTTAACTTAACCCTAACACTAACCCTAAACTTAACATTAACCCTAACCCTAACCCTAACCCTAACTTAAAGTTACCATAAACCTAATCCTAACACTAACCCTAACACTAACCCTAACACAAAACTTAACACTAACATTAACCCTAACCCTATCCTAATCCTAACTTAAACCCTAACCCTAACAATAACCCTAAGCCTATTCCTAACTCAAAACCTAAACCTAACCCTAAAACTAACCCTAACCCTCAACCTAAACCTAATGCTTATCCTAAAAGTAACCTTAACCCTAAACCTAACCCTATCACTAAACTTAACCCCAAACCTAAAACCAATCTTAATCATAACACTCACCCTAAACCTAACCCTAACCCTAAAACTAACTCTAAACCTATCCCTAACCCTAGCAGTATAATAAACCCTAACCCTAACACAATCGCAAACACTAACACTAAAACTAATGATAGCCTTAACACTAAACCTAACCCTATCACTAACATTAACCCAAACCCTAACCCTGATGAAATACTAACCCTAAACCTAACTGTAACCATAACACTAACTCTAAAACTATCCCTCACCCTAACACTATAATTAGCCCTATCCCTAACCCTAAAACAAACACTAACACTAAACCTAACCCTAACCCTAAACCTAATCATAACCCTAACACTCACCATAACCCTAACCTTAACATGAACCCTAATTCTAAAACTAACACTAACCCTAACACTAATCCTAACCCTTACCTTAACCCAAACTCTAACCCTAAACTTAACCCTAACCCTAACCCTAATACTAACCCTAACTCTAACCCTACCATTACCCCTAACACTAAACCTAATGCAAATTTTTTAAAGAGAGAGAGAGAGAGAGAGAGAGAGAGAGAGAGAGAGAGAGAGAAGAAGAGAGAGAGAATTTTTTAATATTTATTTTTTAGTTTTCGGCGGGCACAACATCTTTGCCTGTATGTGGTGCTGAGGATTGAACCTGGGCTGCACGCATGCCAGGCGAGTGTGGTACCATTTGAGCCACATCCCCAGCCCACAAAATTTAATACTAACAATAACACTAATCCTAACATAATCCTAACCATATCCCTAACGCTAACACTAACCCTAACCCTAATCCTAACTCAAATTCCAAACCTAAGCCTAAAACTAAACTAACCCTAAGCCTAACCCTAACCCTAACCCATACCCTAACACTAAACTTAACCATAACCCTAACCCTAACATTAACCCTAACCATAACCCTATCCATAACACTAACCCATACCTATTCCTAAATCTAAAATTATCTCTAACCCTAATTTTTAGCCTAACCCTAA